>NW_027506903.1:1049767-1094767 GCF_052324685.1 Brachyhypopomus gauderio
CCCTGTTCTGCTCCAGCATGCATCAGCAGACGTGGAGAAGATGATCTTGGGGAATAAATGTGACATCAACGACAAGCGACAGGTGTCCAAAGACAGAGGAGAGAAGGTGAGGGAGATGCCTGAGCGTCCAGGCCACTGGGCTTCCCTCCTCCTCTTCGTCGTTCTGTAGAAGATTTTTGTCTGTTTTATTGTGCTTTACAATATTTTGTGCATGAAGGGGTTTAGTCCACTGAACAGTACAGGAAACCAATTCTTAAATTAGAATCACACCACACGCATAGTAGAAAACTCGGGTGATGCGTAGACCTTTCATATATTTAGTTACGTAAACATTTTGCACGAGTGTCGTACTGATGTGTGGACTCCATCTCTTCTGCGTCCAGCTGGCGTTGGAGTACGGCATCAAGTTTATGGAGACGAGCGCCAAAGCCAACATCAACGTGGAGAACGTGAGTGAACCGCTCTGCTGCACACGTGAGCGGCACACGTGGGGAATGAGGGCTGTTTAGCCACCTGCATCCACGTGAAATGTGCTGTGCTCTGCTTTCAGGCCTTCTTAACGCTCGCCAGAGACATCAAAGCAAAGATGGACACGAAACTGGTATGGTTCTTCACAGAGGATCGTTATTGAATCATGAACGCCGCACACTCTTTAGTGATTTTAATAAGACGGTGTTGCCGGTCAAACATAAATGAGCAAACCAGTGCAGCTCTGTGTAATCTCAAATAATGGTTGCCCATATTTAAAACAAGCTGTTTATTTCAGTTGCGCCATGTTCAGTTCTAGGAAATTAGAAAATAATTTAAAAAAAAAAGAAGTTCTGCAATATGACAGAACCATGTTGAATGTCGGGGGATTTCTTGATTTACCAACATTACCCTCAAAACGGTGCACTTGAGCATTATCATGTATATTCAACAAGAGACACATGGTAAACTGGTAGGGCTGGTTTGCTTTAAACTCCTTTGTGTGTCCCCCCCCCCCCCCCCCCCCCACCTCCCATAGGAGGGCAACAACCCTCAGGGTAGCAACCACGGAGTGAAGATCACCACAGAGCCGCAGAGAAAGAGCAGCTTCTTCCGCTGCGTCCTACTGTGAAGCTCGAGGCCTTACCGTCCCCCACCTTGGGCTGGATGAAACTGGACTGCCCTCTCGTTTTTAGCACTTCTCTCTCTCTCTCTCTTGCTCTCTCTCTCTTTTTTTTACAGCCCTAGAACAGTAGGAGTGCTCATCTCCTCTTGTCTTCTTCCACTGAGGTTCCAGCGATGCCGTTTCTTCCAGTTTATGACCCTTTTCCTGAAGCAATGGTGAACCATCCATGTTGTCTGCTTTGGGGTTTTTTTTTGTTTGTTTTAGAGGTGTGAGCTCAAGAAGGGCTTTTTTTTTTTGTTTGTTTAAATTTTTCTTTCTGTCACTTTAAATCACCCGTGCTAGAGACATGACACGTGGCCCATGCGATCTTGGCCGTTTGATTTTGATGCTCCCTATCGAGTGTCCAGCTGCCAAAGTCCGTCCCCTCTCCATTTGTCCCCTGTCTGCCCGTCCCCTCTCCTCCCTTAAAGTTCTCCTGCTAGGCTCTAAACAGCCGCGTACTCTGAATCTGTCCAGCCATCTGCACCACTCATCCAGAATTCATCTTCTCCCCTGCACTGTATTCTGCATCTCATCTTTTCTTTGACAATCACTCAAACTCACCCTACATATAGGAATCTTGTACCTTACACTTAAAACGTATACAAATAGTTTTTCTACTATACTTTCTGTATTGCTTATTTAATTTAAAAGAAATTCCAACTTTTCTTTCCATTGACCAGATTTTTTCCTTTCATAATCAACATTCCAATATTCTCATGTTTACTTACGGATGTAATAGAACGGGTTGTACAGACATGATATATAGCTACTTGTTTTGAAGAAAAAAAATGTCTATATAATAATTAAAATAAGTTTGGGTGGATTTAAAAAAAAAAACTCCCTGATTTAGCCTTCATTTAGTCGTAAGCACCTCTGGAGTTTCTCCTGAACGGTTCAGCAGAAAATACACGCTCACATGCAGTGTGTCTTAGCAGAAAATACACGCTCACATGCAGTGTGTCTTAGCAGGCTTGGTGTGCACCAGTGCTGCTATGAACTGGCTCCAGTTTAGTGTCCATACTACAGACTGTTTGCTTTTAATTAGATTTATTGAGAAGAATATGATTGAATCTTGTTTAGGCTTGTAATGCTGATCCCTTGGAGAGAAATACTTGAATTAATTCCTCCACACAAGTGGTTTTTTTTCAGATTTCTGTTATTAAACTATAAAATACATGTGCATACATATATGTTCACTCTGAATAAAGGAGTCTGCTTTTCATGTTGACGGCAAAGCCATATATGGGAAGGATATTCACAAGTATCCTGTGCGTTTCACCAGTAAGCCGAGTGAAGGAGGTTGTGGCAGGGTTAGCCTTATATCCTGTGGTAGCTGTCTGTTTCCTGTGGTAAAATGTAGACCTGTTTAATTATAGAGCCATTCTGGTCCACCCAAGTTAATGTTTGAATATGTTTTATTTGAACATTCTTTACAGAAGTACATGCTATTTTTGTAATCATGGCTTACGGATGCTGTCTAGGCTTAACAATGCTAAGTGCTTGTGTGTGTAAGAATTCTGTCTTTGCTTCTGTAATGTATGTGGCCAGGTTTGAGGAGCTAATTGTTGAATCTCATCTTGGATCTGTGTGCTGTGTGTTGGCAGCTACTTTGTCCATTTTTGTCACATTTTCAGACAGTTTCTGCTTTAGACCACAGGGGGCGCCATGCACTCTACAAAGTGTCTTTACTAACTCCTGCTGTGCGTGGAGAAACTACATCCATGAGATTGGAGTTGTCAGCCGATCCACTGCAAACCCCTCAAAATGGTCACGAGAGATGTGTCATGTTTGTGTGAGATGATAATGCAGTGGAATTTGCTTTCTCGTAATCTTCAATGTTGTTAGAAATGTAGCCATATCTTATCTCTGACTGACGTGGCTAGCATTATTGAGATCTCTTCTGAGGCGCGTCCAGAAGGGCACCATTAACGTAAGAGTGGAGGAACAATCACTTATTCACTGGGGACTCGAAAACAGAAGCACAGTGTTTTTTTTTTACGGTTCTCTTGTGGGAAGTTGGAGAGAAATGACTAGAGGTTATGTTCCCTGTTCCACAGCTCCCTTTTCTAAGGTGTGTGTTTGTGTTGCGACGAGACTGTTCAAATAAGGGCGAGACGTAACTTCAGAGAAAGCTCGAACTTGTTCTTGTTACGCTGCACCTTCTCCTCTCGTTTACGTTTCCGCACTTGGTCTGGAGTGTCCGTGAAATGGCCGTCCCGATGAAGGGTTGATTCTATCCCATGTCTCTTCCTCATCCTCCTCCCAACATACAAGCATGTGTCCCGGTGACAAATACTTGAGCGTTCATTTTGGATCTATGCATCATGAATGACATTTTCTTTTTCTCGTTCTCTCACTCTACGCCTAGAACTGTAGTCGTGTTATCAGAAGTGTGTGCTCTGTTACTCTTGACACACCTGTATAGCCACTGTGAGTGTGTGTGTGTGTGTGTGTGTGTGTGTGTGTGTGTGTGTGTGTGTGTGTGTGTGTGTGTGTGTGCGCGTTGCTCTCCTCTTATTGTACAATTCGCATCATTGGCTCTCTGAGAAGAGGCCCGTATATGTACTGGGTCAGAAAAGCAATGTCACTGCTTTATGCATTCATTATGGTGGATCGATAAGGCATCAGTTGACCTGACCTTAACGGGACACGAAAAGTGACGGATTCAAGTTTCGATCTCTGAGCTTGGTGGGAGAGACCGTCATGCCACTGATGGTTCCTGCAGTCAGAGTGCAAATCTAGAGATGTGAAACCTGTGAATGAGAACAGAGTTCTGCTAACAAGCTGGTAGTTCTTCCACAGCTTTCCGAGCTGCGTTTAGTGACGTAGCATTCACTCGAGCAGTAATAATGTTTGGCTATCAAGTCTTTAAAGGTTTTATTACTTTTTTCTTATTTTATTTGGTTTTCATACCATTTCCACCTTCTTTTTATATGACTGTTTTCATTTAATTGTCAATTCTGAGATGAATGGGGAGATGTTACATTTTGAAAAAATAAAAAACTATAATAAAAAAAAAAAGAATTGTAAATAACACTCTGAAGAGATCTACTTAAATTGTACTGTACTTTCTAAAAACCATATTGAAAAAAATCTACAATTTTGTAGGTAACAGTACTTTTGATTTATTAAAGTAAGATTCTTTTAACAACTGGAGTTTGAGTGATTTTCTGCGCTGGGTGTATTGAGTGTGTGGTTATGATTCCTGTACTGTCATGTTTCATACAAAACGGAGCAACCCGAGTCTGGGAAATGCCCCCTAAGTAAAAAATAAATAAATAAATTGTAAATACAAATGTAGGAAAATTAGTGTATGAAGATTATAAAGGTGCAGAATCTGGTTCAATGTACTTCGATGCTAATTAGCAGACGCTTGTAAACATTTTTTTTCTTCTGGGAATAAAGGCATATGTTTTACAGTATTTTTTTTTGTTTGTTTGTTTGTTTTGTTTTCCGCTGTGTGGGAAGGCTAGGTGCACGCTACCTCACCCTTCAGATCGTTTGTGGTCCACCTAAGAAGGTTTTTGTCTGATAGTCCATGTGGAGCTCCACACTTACAGCGTGTCATATTCTGATGTGGAACGTGCTGGAAAAGAAGCAAAATATTATTTCTGTCTAATCATTGTTCCAGGAATTACTGTACTGTGCTTTAAAAGCATTTAAGTGCAACCTCAAACGCTTTATTGTGGACTGTTGCCCTGTTTATGTAAGTTTATATATATATATATATATATATATACCACGTTTGGTCGTGGTGGTTCTGGTTCTGGGACTGTTGTGATCCTGAGACACACAGGAGCTCCTGCATCTCTAACCTGAGGAACTCGGGAGCCTTGGCGATCATGTTCTGGAAGTCCTCCAACGACAGGCGGCCATCGTTGTCCATGTCCGCCTCGTTGAGGACCTTCTTACACACCAGGTCCACCTCGGTCTTTGACAGCTCGTTACGCGTCAGCCTGTTCAGAGTCTTCTCCAGGTCCGACTTGCAAATGAAGTCGTCGTTGTTGAAGTCTAGCACCAGAAGAAGCAGGAACAATGCAGGTTAGACGTGACGAGGACGTTTAAGCCAGCACCCTCAGGTGTTTTCCTATCATGGTTTGCTTTTGGCTCGCTGTAGTCGGGTTTTCCGTAATACAGTTTGAATGCATAACTTCTCATTTCTATCATCCTGCAGCAGGCCTTTTGTTTGCTGGCTGTAAATAATAAATGGAAACTTTCTCTTGACCTCATGGCATCAATGGACCATGTGCCGCTTTGAAATGTCCTACTCTGATAGCATGTTTAATTAGACAGCCTGGAACCCAGGCGCAAACACGCAAACGGTACCGCCCACAGACGTGGACCCTGCTCTAATGAACTCTTGCATTATTTACATCTGTCCTTAAAGCTCTGTCAGCTGGCCTCTACAAGATTATCACAATAGAAAGCTGATGATCTTTGCTACTGTACATGACCGTGTGTGTGACCTACGGTAAGCTTAGGTTTACAAACATCTCCTTACCGCGCAAATAACGGCTGTCAACATACTGAGACAGGGAACCGTGGCCCGGTGCCGTTCAGGACGTTCGGGATACTGGTCACGGACTGAATGGACTTTGCTTTTGAACTGGCCACACCGTAACACTAACCATAGATTTTAAAGGCGTAGAAGGCTTTCAAGTCCCTTGGTGCCATTTCACTCATCGCTGAGAACATGTCCAAGAAGTCATCCAACGTCATGTTTCCTTCTCCATCTTCGGAAAAAACCTCCGCGATCCTCTGTTTAAAAGGGTTATCCTAAATAGACAATAGATACATGTGCACATGTTGGTTATTGTTATTGATGTAGTGTGTTTCATGGTAAGAAGTCATTTTGGAGTCCACACCTATAACTTACATTCAGCTACTGTGCATTTTAACCCTGTCTTCATTGCTCATGTCATCTGTCGTGACCAGATCTCTCTGCAGGTTGCAATTAGAACCTGCACAGCTGTATCAGTGCACAGCCCAAACCCAGACCAGCACTCACGAGTATCAGCACTTCCAGAACCACTACGGCTGCACCATTATTTCCACGTAATCACACCACAATCATCACACTTGACACGATTAGTTATGAAGAGATCGGTACAGGTCATAGTGAAAATTAATCTTGAATTTAGAGATATTAGTGTCTATTAGTGTTTCCAAGCAGCGTCTGGTGTTTCCAAGCAGCGAATGCCGGGTGAAGTGGTGTATAATGGGCTAGCATTTAAAACAGAGGCCGAGATCTTCAACTTTTCCTGCTTCCTGAAGTTCAGGGGGATCTGATGACACACAACCTCCCCAAGACTGCTATCAATTAGTAGGAGATCCATAATTGATAAGGAACACACGGAGTGAGTGGCGCGGTGTGCCGGTACCTTCAGCTCCGGCATGCAGCCAATGAACTCGTAGGGCACGCGCACATCTGGCTGGCTGGTGTAATCGAGCGGCACGAGATGCGGAGCCAAATCACGATATCTGTGGAACAATCTAGAAAAAAATCAACAAACTGATCACTGGGACATGAGGATACTGGGATAACCAAAACATCCCAGGCAACTACACACGTTTCCAAATTATTCTTACCCAAATATATTTATTATGCATTAACAAATAGGCATACTGAAAGATCAATCACAAAGTAAGAAATGTTCATGCATTCGTTATCATGGATTTTAATGTCTATTATAAACTTTCAAGTAACAATCTGATGACAAACATTTGTTTTTTTAAAACATAAAATGCAAAAAGAGTTATGGTTTTGTTAACATCAAATCAAACTTAGATTAAACAGGACTTCTGAATAAATCAAATAAGTCATTACCTTAATATTTCTTTTCTGGTGAAATATGTACAGTACTGTAAATGAATCAAATAACCATTAAGCTTATGCTCAGTTACAACTCACACATTATCACATCATAACACATTATCACAATGTCATTATTGGGCTTACATCCAGATTCTATAGACAAGTAGAATGAGAAAAAAAATGTGTTACAGGTGAATTCTTTGCAGGATCAACAAATGGCTGATTTCTAATATGGAGGTCCTGACCAACCTGGTACGCGTCCAGCTGCTGAGGTGTGAAGATGCTCTGTTTGCTCCCCATCCCCTCTGTCCTAACTGCGGCCGCAGAGCCATGGGGAAGCCAGCTTCTAATACGGAGGAGCAGGAGTAGGTGGATGGCTCGGATATGAAACGCGTGGCACAATGGAGACTCTGTGAAACGGGGGGGGGGGGGGGGAATCGGGTATCTTCCACCGCCGCGCCCTTCACGTGTCTCCATTATAATGGCGGCATTTCAGCTTTTCATTGCCCTGAATGGCAGGCTATTCTGGACGTGAATGCGGGCTGTCGGTCAAGAGGCGTGCCGGTGGCAGTGAGCCCCCACGGAGAGCGGAGAGCGACGCCTCACCTGAGACTCAGGTTACACCCACTTACCAGGGACTACAACACCAGGTGCTGCAAGATAAGCCAGCAGATGTGAGAACGCTGAAATGCAAACTTAACGCAAGGCTTGAGTTGTTATAAAAGGCTAATAACATGCTGTCATGATGTGGACAAACACACGTGGGCAGTTTTTGGAGTATAAGAACAGAATCATTTATAATGTATGACCTGATAATGTACAGCAATAACACAAAGATAAATTATTGTATATGCATGCCGTCAAAGATTTCTCCCTGCCATTGTGAAGTTAATAGGGACGTATATCCCGCTGCTGGGAGTGTACTGGTACCAGTTGGCACCAGCAGGTGTCCATTCACTCTTCATGTCTGTACTCTCTTCACCATTTCTGGTTGTATATCTCTCCCTCTCTCTTAGCAACACACCTGGATGTCACCTGCTCCTTCTCTCCCTCACACCTTCCCACCATCCTGTTGTGGCACATGGACCCGTTTCCGGGGGTACAAGCCAAGCCTTCCACGCGTTTTCATGTGTAAAAGCCAAATTGCAGCCCACCTACAGAGAACCGAAAATCATCATCCGCTTCTGTCTGAGAAGTTGCCTGCTGATCAAAAGGCTGGAAGCTGGAGGCTGTTTCAGTCACACGTCTCAACCTCGCCCCACTGGAAGCTGCAGCACAGATAAATAATACCTAGGAGCGCTCTAGAAGGTCATTTGTACCTTCTACAAAGTAATTTGTACCTTCTAGAAGGTACTTTGTATCTTCTACAAAGTCATTTGTACCTTGTAGAAAGCCATTTGTTTAAACAGCTCTTGAAATCTTTAACACCTCTTCCAAAACAACACAATACTGCACAATGAACTATCTACTGTTTCCAGTGCTTTTCTAACTGACTGGTGTAGCATTTCAGTTGGAGTGATGGTGTGTGTATCGGGGTGGGGGTGAATGGATCGTTCTTCTATAATCCAAACACACAAAGCTGTGTCTTACTTCTTCCCTCTTTTTTTCCCTCTTTTCAATTTTTACCAAAAGTACCACCACACATACGCAGAGGAGAGCAAATCAACCACACACCTCAATCTAAGGAAGGGAAAACGTAAAACTAGGTGAACTTCTACATTCCACTAATCCTCAAATGGTTTTCGCAAGTGCAAACTATACCTTGCGTTAATTGAACGCGCCGAGCGATCGCGACACTGGTGAAAGTGTGACGGGAGGTGGTGGGGAGTTCTGAGCGGCCTCTGCTTTGCAACAGAATGCTTGATGTCCTTACAGGAAGTACCAGAAGACAACAGGGATGAGACAGAGACCTGTCAGGATACACACCCTTATGTTGTAGATGGAATACAGTAGCGAAGCTAAACACCAGGCTAAAGATTAGAAAAATTTACTGGAGACTTCAATTAAAATGTGTTATTGTTGCACATTTACGAAATCTCCAGTCAAAAGATGAAGAACACAAAGAAAGCCTCTATTCTATTTCACACTGGAAAATTTGCCTATGACTATAGACCCAACGGTTATTTAATGTCATTTCAGTTGAGCATATAATGGGATAAATACAATTATATGATGCTTTGAGATACTGTAACTGAAATCTTAAAACCTCAGTGGCAACTGGTCAGTTAATGCTAGTTTGAGGCTTGTTCTTTTATTGGTGAGTGAAAAGGACATTCACCTGCGTTTAAATCAAGACACTGACTTTCTAAAACTTTCTATTTTTTAATATAATGAAATAACCGGTTAAGGGTGCAGTAAGGTCTGTATTGTTGGGTCGTTGCAATGAGGTTTTGGTTTTGTTTAACTGCTCCTCTGATGAAAATAAACAAGAAAACCGGAATTACGGGATTGTTCCAATTACGGAGCATGTCGACACCGCTGTACTGCCACCTAGCGGCCTGGGTGTGTCAGACCTCATCTAGTTACTATCGAGTTAAACTGCTTCAGCCACACCGCCACTAAAGTGCCAACAGATTAGCTTAAGATTCCGCAAATGGAGTCAAACGACGCAGGTAAAACGGTGCAGATGGGCCACTCGCCGCTATTTGCGTATATAGTCGAATAATTGTCCGTTTGTGTTGTTTGTTGTTTATATTTAGTCGAACACAGCGAAGCTCCGATGTTGTTTTGCTAGCAAGAACAAGGCCGTGTTAGCCCCAGAGCTAGCGTAGCTAGCCAGCTAATGTAGGATTTATCCCGGTTAACGTTAACTAGCAACAATGTTGGCTTCGTCTGTGGTTTGTGAACACTTGTAAAACATGTAAATATCTTAAATTTAAGGTTATTTACTTTTTAAATGAGCTGGCTGTGCAACCCAGTTAGCATGTTAGCTGAAGTTCCTGCTCTTCTAAAATTGTGATTGCATCTCAAGTGTTGGATGACAAGATGTTGGGCCATAAAACAGCTCATTATCTTGGCAACTTAAGTGATGTCCTGTTCATGATATTAATATTACACATATATTTACTGCTTTTACGAGGTTTCCTGAGTGCATGTCCTCGTTATTAATGGCACAGTCTAATGTTTGTGGTACATTCCCTTTTAAGGTCGGGGGGGCTGGAAGAATAAGTTTGCACAGAAGAGCAAGATCAACGTTATCATGAGACAGGAGGAGTTGATAGCCCAGAAAAAGAGAGAGATAGAGGCGAAGATGGCAGAGCAAGCCAAACGGAACATGACAGCCCCTAGCAAACCACTGCCACAGAGGTAAGTCCACCTAACCACCGTCTTCCCGTAAACTGTGGATAAACGTAAGAGTTTTATTGTGTGTCAACCTAATGTTTCACTAAGACGCATTGTGGTTTTCAGCCCCTTGAGTTCACAGGGTCCGAGCTCAAACAAGTTTGTGAACGACGGAAGTTTCCTTCAGCAGTTTCTGAAGATGCAAAAGGATAAATCCAGCACAGACTCCGGTTTGAAAACGTTTCACATCTAATAATTTGACGATTTCTAGCTCAGAGCCATCTAGTCTTAACACTGCTCATGAAAGTTCATTCAGATTTTATGCTGTTTGACTTCAAGCTGGTTTTCTTGGCTGATTACTGTTTTCTGGCCAAGGCCACAAGACATCTGCATATAAAAGGCTGTGATCTTTAAAGAGAAGCCTCCAGTTACAGCCTTTGGCATCTTTGATGCTCCGATCCGATTTTGGCCACCCATGTTTAACGTATTGAATGATGGACGTTTCCTTCCAGTATCCAACAGTGACTCCAGAGTCCACACATCACCGTCAGAGAGCCCAATGTCAGCTGTCTCGCAGACCCAGAAGAAAAGCATTCTGGTCGGGAAACGACCTGGTTTGGGAGTTGGCAGCATGCTCAGTCAGTTTAAGAGCTACTCGCAGCCCAGAAAGTCGCCCCTTCAAATCCCACGGCCAAGTGTCTTCAGCTCCCCGGACGACGACGATGATGAAGTAGAGGATGACGCCACCTACCTGGAGATCAAAGGTATCCTGACAGCTTGGCTTATGCCTTAAGTACTTTCAGTTGTTTGAGAATTGTGGGTAATGTAGTGACTTATCTGGGTTGATTCCTTAGTCAGTTTTTTTCTTAATCATAATGCGTAAAACCTAACGATATCGGTGGGTAGATGATAAAATTTCATCTTCATGCCTCTTTCTTTAAAGCACTGAATAATTACATGCAGCCTAAACATTCTTTATCGATCAGAACAGTGCAGTGATAGAAAAACGTCTCATCATGGGGATGATGACAGATACCAAACATGGCACTTTGGAAAAGAGGTCTTTTAATAAGAGTAACGTGCGGTTGTGATGTATGTGACTTGTGCCCGGGTACTCATAGCCTGCTTAAAGTTTCTCCCCCAGATGATGAAGACCTGGTCCTCATCATCGACCGCATGGCTGCTTTCGTGGCCGAAGGCGGCCCGGAGCTGGAGAGGAAAGCGGTGGAAGACTACAAGGACAATCCCGTCTTCTCGTAAGTCTCCGGAAAACGAACGAAATTACGTTTATATGACGGCTTCTGATGTAGCCAAGATCACCTTACCGTTAGCGAAAGTGTTTATGTGCTGTAGGTTTTATGTTCTCTCGCACCTGATTTAAAAATTTACGGTCGTTTACTCCTTGGTGGGTTTTGGTTGCTGTCGCAGAGACGCATCTCTTCAAATCTGTCCCCTCCCTTGCATGACCGTCGTCCTGTCTGTCCTCTCTCAGATTCTTGGTTGAAAGAGACAGCAAAGAACACCTGTACTTCCGCAAGAGAGTCGCCCGCCTGAGACAGGACAGCCTCGCAAAACACTCGCCACAAGCAGAAGGTAAGAATTCCCGTCCGTGCTGACGTTCCTATAACCTCTCGACAGGTGTCAAAGAAGCGCAACAGTAGATCCATACAACTGTCTCGGAAAACGACAAACAACAAAAACGCACATTTTTAAATCTGAAGAACATTCCTATCGTGTCACAAAGACTGGCAGTTGTTATGGGTAACTGTTGCCAGGTGCAAAAAATTACCTTGGTCCTGCCCCCCCTCCCCCTCTTATTCCCCCCCCTGCAGTAGACTGATATGAGGCAGTTCAGTAGTAGTGTGAGTTGAACCCCAGTACTGACAGACTGCTTAAAGTCTCCCCCTCAGTGGACGAGAGCACCAGGAAGGTGGCGGAGAAGCTGGCCCACTTCGTGGCCGACGGTGGGCCAGAGGTGGAGGCCATCGCTACCAAGCACAACCACGACAATCCCGCCTTCAGGTAAGGCGCAAACTCGGGAGGGGAGGGTGGGGCCACATTTGCGAGTTTTCGTGCTGTTGCTGTTTGTGTCAATGCCGCCATGAACGCCACTCCGTTCGGTGCTGAACACGGATCTGATTGGCTGTTTCTAAAATGGGTCTGAATTGATGATTCATCTTAAACTCGCAGCTTTCTCTACGACCACCAAAGCCCGGCTCACCGCTTCTACAAGGACAAGGTGGAGGAGTACCGTCAGTCCAAGCAGGGCTCTCCCGAACCCCCGCCGAGCTCCAAGCGGCCCACCGCGATGCCGCACGGCTTTGCCTCCAGCTCGTCGCAGGCGGAGTCACGGGGCCAGGAGGCGGGGCCTGTGAGCGCCAAGCGGAAGAGGAAGAGTCGCTGGGGGGCTGAAGAGGACAAAGTGGACCTGCCCCTGCCCCCGATTATCGCCCCCGAGATGTCCTCAGACCCAGAAACGGCCTCGCTTTCTGGTACTCTATTAAAATGTCTCCATGTCCTCCAGTGAACGTAGGACAGAGCTGTACTAGCTGTACTATTCTATACATGCTTTTGTGCTAGGAGTGTAAAAGGAGAACATAAAGTATTTAAATGAATCAATGCACAGCACAGCACAGCAAAGACCAGCATGAAAAGGCTAGCACCAACTAGTACAGACTCAGAGCAGATTGGTGTAGCGCAACAAACCTGCTTCTTTGCTTATGTGATTATCATTAGCTGGCATTTTAACGTGTGTGTGTGTGTGTGTGTGTGTGTGTGTTGCAGCTCAGGAGCTGAGGGGTCTGGGTTATAAGAAGGGGAAGCCGGTCGGCCTGGTTGGTGTCACCGAGCTCTCGGAGGACCAGAAAAAGCAGCTGAAGGAACAGCAGGAAGTATGAATTACACTACGGGACACTACACCGCACTACGGGACACTACACCGCACTACGGGACACTACACCGCACTACGGGACACTGCACTACAGAACACCGCACTACGGGACACTGCACCGCACTACGGGACACTGCACTACAGAACACTGCACTACGGGACACTACACCGCACTACGGGACACTACACCGCACTACGGGACACTACACCGCACTACGGGACACTACACCACACTACGGGACACCGCACTACAGAACACCGCACTACAGAACACTGCACTACGGGACACTACACCGCACTGCGGGACACTACTGCGCTAGATTATAGAAACACAGGGTGTTGTTGGGTCTTCAGGGTACTTCTAGTACGTTAACATGGACATACGTGGGGATTTTTTAATTGTGTGGACACGACCATTTCACCAGTGACTTATTATTTATTTAAGTACAGCTGGAGTCTTGCATGTTTGTATAAGCTTTAATGTATTGCCATAAGTCATTTAACCCTTCGGTTTTGTTGACCTCACGTTTTTTACTTTAGTGTTCCCGGTCTTCAGAGACCGGTCTGTTTTAACACACAAAAAACCCTTGCAAACACCACCTTGCAAACACCGGCATAACGTGTGTGTGTCTGTGTCTGTAGGTGTGTGTGTAGGTGTGTCTGTGTGTCTGTGTGTGTGTCTGTGTGTGTGTCTGTGTGTGTAGGTGTGTGTGTGTGAGTGTCTGTGTGTGTTTAGGTGTGTGTGTGTTTAGGTGAGTGTGTAGGTGTGTGTGTGAGTGAGTGAGTGAGTGTGTGTGTGTGTTTATGTAGGTGTGGGTGTGAATGAGTGAGTGTGTGTGTGTGTGTGTGTGTGTGTGTGTGTGTGTGTGTGTGTGTGTGTGTGTGTGTGTGTGTGCACGCGCGCATGTAAATTCATGCACATGAGTGGCATGTCACACTCAGATCAGAGTGTGCCTTGCAAACATAGGTATAACATGTGTCTGTGTCTGTAGGTGTGTGTGTGTGTGTCTGTGTGTGTAGGTGTGTGTGTGTGTGTGTGTGTCTGTGTGTGTTTAGGTGTGTGTGTAGGTGTGTGAGTGAGTGTGTGTGTGTGAGTGAGTGTGTGTGAATTCATGCACATGAGTGGCATGTCACACTCAGATCAGAGGGGCCTTGCAAACATAGGCATAACATGTGTGTGTGTGTGTGTCTGTGTCTGTGTGTAGGTGTGTCTGTATGTGTGTGTGTCTGTGTGTGTAGGTGTGTGTGTGAGCGAGTGAGTGAGTGAGCGAGTGAGTGTCTGTGTGTGTGTAGGTGTGTGTGTGTGTGTGTCTGTGTGTGTAGGTGTGTTTAGGTGTGTGTGTGTGTGTTTAGGTGTGTGTGTGTGTGTTTAGGTGTGTGTGTGTGTGTGTGTGTGTGAGAGAGAGAGCGAGTGTGTGTGTGTGTGGTGTGTGTGTAGGTGTGTGTCTGTGTGTGTAGGTGTGTGTGTGTGAGTGAGTGTGTGTGTGTCTGTGTGTAGGTGTGTGTGTGTCTGTGTGTGTGTAGGTGTGTGTCTGTGTGTGTAGCTGTGTCTGTCTGTGTGTGTAGGTGTGTGTGTGAGCGAGCGAGTGAGTGAGTGTCTGTGTGTGTGTAGGTGTGTGTGTGTGTGTGTGTCTGTGTGTGTAGGTGTGTTTAGGTGTGTGTGTGTGTGTTTAGGTGTGTGTGTGTGTTTAGGTGTGTGTGTGTGTGTTTAGGTGTGTGTGTGTGTGTGTGAGAGAGAGAGCGAGTGTGTGTGTGTGTGTGGTGTGTGTGTGTAGGTGTGTGTCTGTGTGTGTGTGTGTGTGTGTGTGAGTGAGTGTGTGTGTGTCTGTGTGTAGGTGTGTGTGTGTCTGTGTGTGTGTAGGTGTGTGTCTGTGTGTGTAGCTGTGTATAGGTATGTGTGTGTGTGAGTGTGTATGGGGATGTTTTCTGTCTGATAGATGAATATATTCTGAATACCCATTCATTTCCTGTGATGGTCACGCTTGACCGGCAACAACACAGATGTAAAACGTTGGTTTAAAACACTCAAAATTCAGTGAAAAAGATGATCATCACTTTTATATGTTCCAGTGCATAGTGTGGAGGATGGCATAAGGCCTTGCAGCAATCAGATGTAAAACACAATATTTATGAGTGGTTTAAGTTGTAAATCGGTCAGATTTGACCCGAACACGACAGGAGGGTTAAGTGGATTTTGTATGGTGTAGGTGTTGGTTCCATCAAGATACATAGTGTGTGTGCGCGGCATATGTGTCTGTGTGTGTGTGTGTGTGTGTAGATGCAGATGTTTGCTATGATCATGAGGATTCATTACGTGTGTGTGTGTGTGTGTGTGTGTGTGTGTGTGTGTGTGTGTGTGTGTGTGTGTGTGTGCATACGCAGATGCAGGAGATGTTCGATATGATCATGAAACACAAGCGAGCCATGCAGGAGATGCAGCTGATGTGGGAGAAGGCCGTGCGTGACCATCAGCACGAGTACGACAGTGACGAGGAGATCGACAGCAGGGCTGGAACCTGGGAGCACAGACTCCGCAAGATGGAGATGGAGAAAACCAGAGGTCACTGCTCCACACACACACAGTGATCTGTGACGGTTGTGAAAGGGCTGCGTTAGAAATACGTCCAAGAGAAACACGTGGCAGCCGGCCGACGTGAACCTGCTGGTCCTCCTTTCATGTCGGTGTTTTTGTTTTTTTGTTTACTTCCTGTGGTCCAGAGTGGGCGGAGCAGTTGACTGAGATGGGGAAAGGGAAACATTTCATTGGTGACTTCCTGCCACCTGACGAGCTGGAGAAGTTCATGGAAACGTTTAAGGCCCTGAAGGTGAGGCGATGTCGTTAATCCCGGCCGTGTCGCTACATTTTGATGTTTGTATTCTAAGAACGGCGTTAATGTTTTAGCTTATCTTTAGTTCAAACGGAGTCGTGTTTATCGTGATCGTACATAGCGTTGCCATAGATATGTTGTGTTTAACAATCAGGAACGCAGGGAGCCAACAGTGATTCATAGGTGCTGACGATTTTTTGAACATCTCGTGTTTTAGGACGAGATTTGCGACCGATGTGTTTGACGTGAGGTTGTTAGGGCTGACCCTGTGTGGACTCTCTGATCTGCAGGAGGGCAGGGACCCCGACTACTCTGAGTATAAGGAGTTCAAGCTGACGGTGGAGAACATCGGCTTCAAGATGCTGATGAAGATGGGCTGGAAGGAGGGAGACGGACTGGGCTCGGACGGCCAGGGCATCAAGAACCCCGTCAACAGGTGCACACGCGCGTCAGCCTGACGCTTATTCCCACGCTGTCGTATCAATCCTGTTGGAAACGAGCGGGTTCTCTCTGAAGTTGACCGGCTAGCTTGTGTCACACGGCTGTAGCAGGTGCATTTTTTTTCCATGGCACTTCCTGCCAGTGTGACTGACAGCGTTTCCATCAGTTTCGCCATCTTGCATGATGACAAAGAATCCGTTAAAAGAACCGGGCTTCTGCTCTTTTGCAAGGAAATAACAATTTATGCCAGGTTTAGATATGACAATGTACATTCACCCTTTAAACTTTATAACCCACAAGAATGAGAACCCCAAATTGCAAACAAATTGTGTGTTTGTGTGTTTATCCAGAGGCTCCACTGCAGTAGACGGTGCAGGCTTCGGAGTGGACCGACCTGCAGAACTCTCTAAAAACGATGACGAGTACGATGCCTTCCGCAAGAGAATGATGCTGGCCTACCGTTTCAGACCGAACCCTCTGGTGCGTAAAATGGCCTTTACTGGTGTGAAATACCACTCATCAATTCAGTCATCAGTCGTGAACTGCTCATTTTTAACTCTGAGGTATTCAAATTGCAGTTCTCAAATTCTGAATATTAAACCATCCCATTCCCTTATCTAAGAGTCGAGTGTGTTGACAAACTGGCCAACCAGTTACAATAACTATTTGATTTGTTTACCTGTGCTTACAAAATCCATGACTGAAGTTAGATTCCAGGCCCAAAAGTGGAATTCTTCGAGCTCAGACAGTGAAGTCTGCACAGCATGCAGTGTTGGAGGCCCCGTGCCTGTGTGCGCATGTGTTCTGTTCTCTAAAACCAGCCATGGTCAGTTTTTGGCAAATATTTGTGGTGAAGAAATTGATAATTAATTCAGAGCAAGGACCAGCACCATCAACCACAAAGTACCGTTGAAAACAGGAGTCAACACGCAAGCTCTGTTTGGGCAGAGTAATCTTACTTTTGCAGGTTGCAGTGTGAGACTTAATATATCAGAGATGATTCTGGCTATCTACTTGAGCATCTGACAGTTTATTATATTTTTTTGCATCTATACACACACAAAAAAAAGCCTTGATTAAAAAAAAAGATACTGAGGAAATGAAAGCATCCTGTTCTGTGTCAGTGTCGCTATTTATAGTTTTGGAGACTAGCGTTGCTCACGAGAATCTTGTGGGTGAGCTAATTACATTTCAGCACTGATGCTACACTCTGAAACATGTTGCAAACAAAAAAAAAATGAAGAAATGGAGTGGAAAACCCAACAATACCCAAAGTCTGGCCTCTCAAGTGCTACGTGCCAATTCCAAGGCATCTTAAATTTATCCAACATTCCTAAATTTAGATGTTACATGCAACACCTAAATTCAGACTAGCTCATGTATTTCTAACAGGAATAGAACAGTGATTAAACTGTATGTCTGGTGATTATATATTGGCTGTAGAAATGTAAGTTTTTTCCCCTCTTGTCTCCTAATCACGTTTCCTGGCTTATTGCTGCAGTGAACACTTGAGAAGTGGTGTTGTCCTGAGAAAACTCAGAAGACTTCATATCTTGAAACTTGAAGGCTTTTCTTTCTTTCTTTCTTTCCCACCAGAATAATCCGAGGAGGCCGTACTACTGAAGAGGTCGTCGGGTGTACTATACTGTTAACTTCGTTTTATCTTGGGTGTACAGTATAAAACGCACTCTTGATATTGCAGTCAAGTCTTGCTCAACCAATTTTATGAACGTTATAGCACAGATTTTACTATACCCCACCTTTAGACATTTGAGGTTCATCGTCAAGGGTACGGTTAAATCTCTTACCTGGTTCTGCGTTTTTTCCCCCTACATTTCAACGGAAACCTCACAACTTTCAAGTTGCACTAATTATCTTGACAGTATGTGAACTCACTACTATGAAAAAAACTTTTCTCTTTCTCTCTGTTAAACACCAAATGTAATGTGCTCTGTAGACATAAAATAAAATTGAATTGATCCTCAAATGGATGAGTGTGCTTCCTTTAAACATTTTTTGGACACATTACAGCATTGACTGGTCTCCATTGAACACCTGAGTGTTCCTTTTCACCTGGTGCCACTTAGTTGTGTCCCAACTCGGGGAGTTTTGAAGGTGATGGGATTATATTTAATAAACAGTCCACACACACACCAACATATTTTGGTTTTTGTCTACCTGCATCACCAGCGCAACACGAGTCTGAGGAACCAAACCTATATCACTTTTATCACTTCATCATTTATTGTCATACCCCACCGCTGTGGCCGAGCGTACCGATTAGTGCGACCGGTAACCGGGTTGTACACGGTGTACCGTTAACGTCGAGCGGTCATGCAAGTTCACGTTGAAATCTCGCGTCAAGGGACCCGGACGGTTTAGGCCGCGCTTGTTTTTGTTGTTATTGTCGTCAAAATGGCGACTGGCGGAGAGGCCCCGGAGCCCTGGTATCTCGCCCTGCTCGGCTTCGCCGAACATTTTCGCACTTCGAGCCCTCCTAAAATTCGCCTCTGCGTGCACTGTCTCCAGGCCGTGTTCCAGTTTAAACCTCCGCAGAGGGTGGAAGCCCGGACGCACCTCCAGCTCGGCTCGGTGTTGTATCACCACACCAAGAACAGCGACCTCGCCCGGAATCACCTCGAGAAGGCGGTGAGGCCGCGCAGGGAAACGCCGAGGATGAGGCGAACGTGCAGGCCGCAGGAGGGGGGAAGCTGGGTGGCTAGCTCAGTTAGCTTCGTAGCTAATGACAATTTATATTAACTTACACAGTCGCAACGACCCGTTTTAAAGGGTAGAATGACTTTCCTTAACAAACTAACGTTATTTCGTTTGCTAGGTAGCTAATTACATTATTAAACTCAAGTCTTGCAGTATAACTTGGCTGGCTAGCTAGAACTGCTGGATTCGATAGACGTTAAAGTAGTATTAAATGTAGTTATAACATTTTAACTCCTTCACCTCTTCGTGTTTTGCTCTTCTGTCTGCTATGCAGTGAACGGCTTGCATGCACAATGTCGTTTTCCAATGTCTTGTTTGTGTGTCTGTGTATGTAATGCATATTTGCTTCCACGGTATGTTAATATTTTCTCTTTTTTTCCCAGTGGTTCATTTCTCAACAAGTATCCTTTCCCTACATATGCAGTAAAGATAATAGATCAGACCGACATAATGCACATAAATGTCTGCACATTGTGTGTGTGTGTGTGTGTGTAAACTGTCAGGTAGCTTGCAGTCCCACTGCATACACAGCAAAAATGGATTGTTACTAAAACTTTTAAAGCAGTAATATTGTTCTTTTGTGGGTGCTTGTATAAAGTCATCATTGCAGACCCTGAAGATATCAAGTTTGCAGTAATTACCTTGACTACACTAACCAGGTTCCACAGTTTGAAGATGTTAAATTCGAGGCTGCCAGTCTCCTCTCTGAACTCTATTGCCAACAAGTAAGTGCTGTTGCGGGGCGTTATGTACTTTGAAAGGGTAGTGATCTCTCCTAGTCTTCAGTCATTGCATTAGGCTACATTTTGAACATTTGCATTCTCAGTGGAAGTTTTTACATATTGTTTCAAGAACGGTGAAGAGACGGTACTTTGTGTTAAACCCTTGTGATATATATAAATATATTTTTTCCCCTTCACAGAATTTGGTTGATTCTGCTAAGCCGTTACTCCGCAAAGCCATACAAATATCCCAGCAGACCCCTTACTGGCACTGTAGATTGTTATTCCAATTAGCTGTAAGTGACAGCACAAATCTCCCTGAATATAATATTGACAATAAATCAACATGTCCATCCTGCAAGGAGGACTGTGTTTTTGTTTTTTTTTTCAAAGGACTTTTATTCTTTTTTTTCCTAAGGACTTTTATTCTTTTTTTTCTCTCATCTGCAGCAGCTGCACACGCTAGAGAAGGACTTGGTGTCGGCGTGTGACCTGTTGGGCGTCGGGGCAGAATATGCGCGAGTCGTGGGGTCTGAGTATACCAGGCATGTGCGACTGTCATACGTCTGTTTTAAAAAGCGGTCATATCTGTGTGTTAGAATGAAGCGTTACTACCTTTGCATTCTTACTGCTCACCAAGACTCTGTTGTTTCCTGCACAGAGCCCTGTTTCTTCTGAGCAAAGGGATGGTGAGTGGATTTTCATTCAGAGAGTGGAAACAGAGATGAATGAATTTTATTTGACCTGCTGCAGAGTTAATATCTGGTGTGTGTGTGTAGCTGTTGCTGATGGAGAGAAAGCTTCAAGAGGTGCACCCCTTGCTCACGTTGTGTGGGCAGATCGTGGAAAACTGGCAGGGAAACCCCATACAAAAGGAGTCCCTCCGGGTCTTCTTCCTAGTGCTGCAGGTGACGCACTACCTGGACGCTGGACAGGTCAGTGTCTGCTAACAGCATGCGGCACACGGCACTTTGTACTGCCCGGGGTGGGTTCTAGCTCTGCTGCCGGAGCACGTTGTCTCTCACTGACTCGAGAGCTGGAGAGGGAACTGAGTGAAGTGGGTCGGTGTGCAACACCTCTGGCCAATTCGTTTAGATGCTCTTGAAAGTGTTTGATGTGTTGCGGTGGAGGTCTTACTAAACGTGGTCATCCTGAACTGTACAATGCCAATTTCCTACATATGTACTTTAATTAGATGTAAATAGAGAACATATATGTGTATATATAAAGTAATGGTTCCATATATATGGGTATATAATAATAAATTTGATTTCAAAAATTGCAGTGGTATTTATGACTTGTGGAATAATTGCAGTGTGATGAGCTCTATGTGCATTTGTGTGTGTGTTTGTAGGTTAAGAGTGTGAAGCCGTGTCTGAAACAGCTGCAGCAGTGTATCCAGACCATCTCCACACTCCACGACGACGAGATCCTCCCCAGTAACCCCGCCGACCTCTTCCACTGGCTGCCCAAGGAGCACATGTGTGTGCTCGTGTACCTGGTAGGTTTCTGTGTGTGTGTGTGTGTGTGTGTGTGTGTGTGTGTGTGTGTGTGTGTGTGTGTGTGTGTGTGTGTGTGGCGCTCTCTCTCCCGCCTCTGACACACACTCCTATAAATCCACATGCCCATTCGCTTGGTTAAAATCCATCTGCATACTTCCGGCGTGTGTCCGCAAATTCCTGCACACTGCAGGTAAGACGAGATGCTGTGTGTGTGTGTGTGTGTGTGTGTGTGTGTGTGTGTGTGTGTGTGTGTGTGAGAGAGAGAAAGAGTGTGTCCAGATGTGGTGTTTATTTTCCTTTAAATGAGATGCATGCTTAAAGACTAGACGTTCCACATTTAATTAGCCTGTTTTTAAATATCGACACACACCCTTACACTGACACCCGATTGGCCTAACGCCGTTCTGTTATTGTAGCGTACTAAAGTCAGAATTACGCTCTCAAGGACGTTCATCGGATTGTCTCGTAGGGCGCGGGGCCCGAGTAAAAGTGTGCGTCTCTGTGTCGTAGGTGACAGTCATGCACTCCATGCAGGCGGGCTACCTGGAGAAGGCACAGAAGTACACGGACAAGGCTCTCATGCAACTAGAAAAACTAAAAAGTGAGTCGTCTGAACAAACGTCATAAAAAAAACGCGTCAAAGATTTACACCCGAGTGCTCACGCGGGTTCACGGACGCTCGACGTAGGATCTCGGCCGCCCCGCTGTTTCGGTCGGGCCGTCTCTGTGGTGGGCGGAGCTGTGGTGGGCGGAGCCTCACGTCTCCTTGTCTTTCAGTGCTGGACTGCAGTCCCATCCTGTCTTCATTCCAAGTCATCCTGCTGGAACACATCATAATGTGTCGCCTGGTTACGGGGCACAAGGCCACGGCGCTGCAGGAGGTGCGGCCTCTCGCCATTGGTGTTTTTCCTTCTTGTTGTTTTGACTCCTCCTCTCATTTGCTAATTAAGTCTTTTGTGATTGGACCAGATCTCTCAGGTGTGCCAGCTGTGTCAGCAGTCACCTCGCCTGTTCTCCAATCACGCGGCTCAGCTCCACACCCTATTAGTGAGTACCGCACGCCACCCCCGATTCACACCCTGACCCCGTCCAGATAATGTGCTACAATGCTGATGTAAGGTTTTTCCTGGGTAGATCACATGCCGTGTGTGTGTGTGTGTGTGTGTGTGTGTGTCAGGGATTATACTGCATTTCAGTGAACTGTATGGACCACGCAGAAGCCCAGTTCACCACTGCCTTACGGGTGAGTTCTGCCAGTAGACCCCTGTAACCACACACCCCATGGCTGGAACTCTCTGAAGAACGTTTAGAACCTAAAATGCCTCATTAATCACAGGAAAGGCTTGGAGGGCCAGTAGGACAAGTGGTAAAGTGGGAGAGATTGCGGGACGAAGTTGTCTACCTACCTTCGTGCACTTTTACTGACACGATAAAGCAGGCGGTCTGTTCAGCAGCTCCATTTCACTTTTGTTTTGTGTGACGGCGGACGGTGACGGGAACCTAAATCGCACTCCTAACTCTGGTGTGAGCTGTAACGATGTGCTCGCCACACGCTATCGAAAGTGGGCTGATGGGTTTCAGTTTGGGTTTGAGTTTCAAGTACAAAAAAATAGTTGTTGCGGGAGGAGGGTGTGGCCGGGGATGGACAAAACTGGGAGAAAGGAGCGATTTGAAAGGCCTGACGGGGACAACTGTGTCCTCTACTGCACGGATAAACACGGAAGCTCATACCTCAGTCAATCCATGACTACAAACCCCTTCAGACGGTTTGAGTGTACGGTCATGTCCGCACCGCTGGGTCCACACAGTTGAGAGCAGGTTATTTCTGAACCTTTGGCTGAGTGCACGTTTCTGAATGTTCAAGGTCCTTCCGAAGTTTTGTAGAAATTTGAATGTCTGATTTGGCTTCCGTTCGTGGTCCCCCCCAGCTAACCACACACCAGGAGTTGTGGACCTTCATCGTCACCAACCTGGCCAGCGTCTACATCAGAGAGGGAAACAGACACCAAGAGGTTGGTCAGCGACCCGCACCCCGTACACCGTCACTCGCCCGAGCTCGGGCCGCGTCGGGCCGCGGTACAGTGCGCTAACGAGCTGTCGCCGTCCCTCCGTGTGTTTGTGTGCCCCGTACAGCTCTACAGCCTCCTGGAGAGGATCAACCCCGACCACAACTTCCCCGTCAGGTGAGGGAGCTACAGCGTCCCAAAACCTCTCGTTTTTCACCACTCGGGTTTGCTGTAAAGATATTTACGTAAACGAACACGCACACCAAATAAAATAAGTCTTCCCGCCCTTGACGGTGTTGTGCCTTGCGCCGGTGTCTCCGTAGCTCTCACTGTCTTCGTGCCGCAGCGTTCTACATCCGGGGACTGCTGTCCTTTTTCCAGGGTCGCTACAACGAGGCCAAGTAAGAGCCCTGATCCCCTTCTGCTAAAACCAGCGGGAGAGACGCGCTGTCGTTCCTAACTGTGTGTGTGTGTGTGTGTGTGTGTGTGTATACACAGGCGTTTCCTTCGTGAGACTCTCAAGATGTCCAATGCGGAGGATCTGAATCGCCTGACCGCCTGCTCCCTCGTTCTCCTCGGTCACATATTCTATGTGTTGGGGAATCACAGGGTGAGTGTTGCACGTTTATACCCAGTGGGGCGGGGGCGTGGCCTCGATATGGACGGGTGGCTCCAATGTTTGTTCTTTCCTACATGGGAGACCAGCTGCCTTGAGTTTAGGCCATCCAGAGATTTCTCGGCTGTGTTGTAGCACAGCAGATGGTCTGTAGTTTTTTCACGTTCTTACCTGCCTGAGCCAAGCCATTAAGAAGACTGGATACCTGGTACAGGTGTACTGGCAGTGGGGTTAGAGGAACGTGTGGGTCAGTGCTGGGGTCCTGAGGACTGTTCTGTGGAGCAGTGCTGTATGAAAAGTTCTAGAGTAAGAGTTCTGTCATCTACTGATGGCGCCAGGGGAACTGATAACCAATCAGACGGCTTGAAACGGAATGTGTTTCTGGAGCATGAAAGAATCCTCGTCTCCTCCAGGAGAGCAACAATATGGTGGTTCCAGCCATGCAGCTCGCCAGCAAGATTCCTGACATGTCCGTCCAGCTGTGGTCCTCTGCTCTGCTCAAAGGTAAACGGCTCGAACCCTCCGTCACGTCCGATCTCAGAACTGTCTCGTTGAACTGGTGGTAGAGCAACAGCCACTTCTGCACAACACACAACAGCTTTGTTGCACATAATGTTTAATTCTGCTTTCTCAAATACACTGTGTGTGTGTGTGTGTGTGTGTGTGTGTGTGTGTGTGTGTGTGTGTGTGTGTGTGTGTGTGTGTGTGTGTGTGTAGGTCAGGCGGTATGAAGTCACATGCCCTTGTGTTAATTGTGATCATTCTTGTAGTGTTACAAAACACGCAAATCAAAGGTGCTAGTTCATGAAGAGTTTAACTTGCCACCTTCTCCAGGGGCCCCTTGGAGTGAGTTATTCCCTAAAACGTTGGAATTAGGATTGAGCGGAAAGCTGATTCACAACTGCTTACTCTCCTGGCAGATCTGAACAAGGCGTGTGGGAACACGATGGAGGCGCACGAGGCCGCGCAGATGCACCAGAACTTCTCCCAGCAGCTCCTGCAGGACCACATGGCCGCCTGCAGCCTCCCCGAGCACAACCTCATCAGCGTGAGTGGCCCTGTCGCCTCCACCCACCACCCACCTCCACCCGCCTCCACCCACCATGGCGCTGCAGAGCAAGGCTTCGGTCTAGCCAGGAGCCGTGTGTGTGTGTGTGTGTGTGTGTGTGGAGTTCTTGCTGGTTTGCATCCTGTATAATGTTACTCATGCTTGTGTGTGTGTGTGTGCGTGTGTGTGTGTGTGTGTTGTAGTGGACAGATGGACCTCCCCCGGTGCAGATCCAAGCTCAAAATGGACCCACGACCAGTCTGGCCAGCCTGCTCTGAACATCCAACCCACCTTTTACACACTGATACTCACACCCTCACTGTCTGTGAACACAGGTTGTAGATACAGGTCAGACTCCTCCGCCCCTCACTACTACACCACGTCACAACGAGATGGGACTCTTCCGCCTTCCTGCAGGATTTATTTCTATCGTTCAGATTTTAACTTATTCTTATTGAACATGTAAGCTGTTGCGGAAATGAGATTTAATTCAGTTTTGGAGGACGGTTAAGACGCGTCACTGTGGACCCAAGTCTACTTTAGTGCTTATGAACCTCCACACATGGCAAATGAAATTCATGACAAAAAGAGGGATGTTTTTTTTTCTGGGCGTTAACTGGATGTTTACGTTGAGAGAGTTTGCAGGCTTCGCCGTCATAGGCCATCACGGAAATCGCAGAGAGTTCTGATTGGTTGATTGACCATCAGTCTGCAGAACATGAGACCTCGGTCAGTTCTCGTCTGTAAAGGCCATGTGTGCATGTTCATGTATGTGCTTGGCTGTTTCCAGCAGTTTTTATTTTCCCCTCACAAAATATCATAATTACTAACTTAATTTTTTTTTCCCCAACACAATTTTACCTAGTTCAAAGTAAAACGTACCGATGTGTGTTGGGTTAGCATTCAAACGGCAGGGTGACCCCGTAGTCGTACTTTCCTACGTAGAGGATTATTTGGTTATCAAACCAGCCACCTTGACTTGAGGTAGTCCAGAGAAGCAATTCTCATGCGGCGTGGCACACCACACACACCTCTGTTCCACGTCCTTACCTGCCTGAGACGAGTCATTAAGAACACTGGACACCTGGTACAGGTGCGTGGAGCAATGCTGCGTGAGTTCAGACCCTCACCTGCGTCGTTCAGCTCTGCTACCTTAAATTAATCCCCAAATCACTCTGCTAACCCATGGGTTCAACCTCGGAGTGCTACCTTCTTCTCTGGGTCTTGCATAAGATGGAGAAAGAGATGTTTGAAGATGGTGGAAGAGATGTTTGTCTACAAGGACACGGCGAGGACGGCAGTGTTTCCCAGTGAGGGCAACCTTCAAGAACGAAGAAAAAGGTTGACGTCTGGTTCCATCGAAATGTTCTCTTTTGCGAGAACATTGAATTTGTTTGCTCAAAGAAACCGAGCTTGAAAAGGCAGCTAGTGGCTTTAGGATAGAGTCTAGTGTGTAGACGGAAGAGAGAACAAGTCATGGCTTCATTTCAGCACCACGGGTTCAAGACGAGTGACTTTAATGCTGTCTAAAACCACGTCTCCATGTTTCAGAGCTGTATTTCATAATTTTTATTGTTATTTTTTTAACTATATCTAAAACGAGTCAGTAAATGCATAGTAAACTTTTACTTTTTGCAATGTATGTCTTGCGTGGGATATTCTAAAATATGTACAGACTTTTTCTATTTTGAACCTGCAGACGCTTAGGCAGTGTCGGCCTTCGTTACCGTGACAGTTTTAGTAAAAACATTTTGGCGGTTTAGGGAACGCTGTCCTTCATATGAACACAATGATCTTTTTTTAAGGCACAGTACTAGTTATTGATTAACAGAATTGAAGATTGAAGCATAACTGCTCGTAAGGACTTGAAGCTTTGAATGAGTTTGACTCATTACGACGTGCAAAAACACCAGCATACTACGTATTGCGTAACAAGCTTTCGTCTTTTAGTTTAACAGCTTCAGACTCTTTCATCACGTAATATTTATTGATAAACTACGCTTGAGTGATATCACTCCTGCTGTAACATACTCATGGGTAAGCTCCCACACGAATGTTTTACTCACGCAGTGTAACAAATTGGACTTTGCTTGGAATGTGTACCGAATGCAACCAACAGAGGGCGCTGCAGAGTTGTATGCGTGTACCTGCTATAGCTCAAGCCGGGGCCTATATTCACAAAAGCGTCAGGATTAGATGGCTGTTCCTGGATCATTTTCGCGGAGCCAAGAGTACTTTAACAGAGTTCTCAGTCATCCCTCTTGAGAATAACGATAAATACCGGCTTCAGTGCCGTGTTTGATCCCCGGGTTCACTTTCTCTTGATAGCAGGAGGCAGGTGTTGTCAAGCTCAGAAACCTTTTGTAATATTCTAGTAAATATTTCTTAATTATGATCGAAGCCCTTGAGATCTCTAGAAACCACCTTATTTTTTTCTTTCCCCTTTAGTGTCATTTTTCTTTTACTTTCAGACACTGTAATTTTTATTTTGTACTTTGTCACTGCTGGGTTTTGTTTTATTTTTAACTTTTACACAAACCCTGTTTAAACTGTTTTATTTTTAAGATATTCACCCCGCCCCCTTCTGTAGTTTTAAATAAATAAATCCATTTATAAAATTTTGTAAAGTTTGAATATTTATATACCGCATATATCCATATTATCTTTGTCATCATTTTGATTCATCAAATTTAAAAAACTGCATAAATGGTACAAAAAGTAGTTGCACTGTGTCTTTTTTTTATGTCCTGCTTTGAATGCAACATTTTGTCAAGGACGCCTAGTAGACAGTTTACGTTAAAGTCTAGATGTTGAATAGAACTTTGGACCTTTCCGAAGTGCATAGGCTGTTCTTGTTTTAAAATGTCAGGACCATGTGAAGTGGTAGCTGCATTATTATAATCACACCGATAACTGGTTATTTTGTGTTTGCTTCAAAATCACATTTTTAATAAATTTTCAAAATTGTATTTTAAAAGAATGAGGTATTTTTTGAACTATAAATTACTTTAAATTACGTTGCTCCTGAGAACGATGAATTCTGATACCTAAAGGTATGATGTGAAGCGTTTAAAAATAGTAATAATTAAAAAAATACTCCGGACGAGTAGAGAAAAGATTCATGCCCTCGGTTGTAACTGGATTTGCGGCTGTACAAGACTGCAGGGCGCTGAGTGACGGATTTCCAGGTATTACGTAAAGGTAACGCAGCCGTTACACGCTGGTCTGCACTACAGCATCTTGTGTTCCTGCCACGAGTCAGGCTAAGATTAAACGTTAAGTAAATTAAGCTTAAAATGTTAAGGATCTGAGGTTCCACCCCACATTATTCTGGAATAAACACCGTTTGTTGGGACTATAAGACCAGATTCTAACGTATGAGCCCATTTTTCCTAAATAATAACTAAATGTGCTACTGGTCAAGGGTCCTCGCAGAAACAATTCTGATTGGTCGGTTCACTATGAGGTCACAGAAATGGAGACTTCAGGTTTCATGAGGGTATATTCTGTGTCTGCAGGATGTCCCATTATGCCTCTTTATATCAGTGAGAATTAGTCTAAATAAAGTATTAAAATGGTCAGTGACATTTCTCATGATCAGTGTCTTATTAATTAATCCGGTGTAAATAATGGAATTATCATGAGTATCTTTGTGTTTGTTTAATGAGCATTATTTGAGGAAGTTATCTGAGAAGTGTATGAGTGTATGTGCTATATAGCAGACCTATGAATATACACTGCTCAAAAAAATAAAGGGAACACTTAAACAACACAATGTAACTCCAAGTCATCCACACTTAATGTTCAGATAGGAAGCAACACTGATTGTGAATCAATTTCAACTGCTCTTGTGCAAATGGAACAGACAACAGGTACAAATGAGAGAATTTCAACTGATTTCAAATATTTTTATTAATTGAGATCTAGGATTTATTTTAGTGTTCCCTTTATTTTTTGAGCAGTATATATATATATATATATATATATATATATATATATATATATATATATATATATATATATATATATATATATAAAACACCAGCTTGAATTTACTCATATATTTTGAGATATGTATATGTCAAGGTAGAAGCAATATATGCAATGCTGTGTATATATTCTGTGTCTATATATGTATCAAATATATATGTTAAGTAGTGTACATACGTTGAGTTAACATGTCTAATAATACATGTCTATACATGTATGAGGATGTGTCTGTGTATTTGTGTGTGCCCTGCCCTTGAGGAATGTATAAAAGTCCTGGTCTCCAGTAATGGTGGAGCTCAGTGTGTCAGTGTGTGTGTGTGTGTGTGTGTGTGTGTTTCTGTAGGGATTCGTGCCAACTCTGAGGTCAGCTCACAGGCCTGGTCACATGACCATCTTCATTTCTAATCTGCTGAACAGTGCCCGCGACATTCCTGTGATAAGACACAGAGTCTGACGGATCACATCCTGGGTCTCACCATCTTCATAAAGATCGTTCAGCTAAAATATGAACTCTCTGACACTCTGCTGCTTCTAAATGACTGATGAGAGGTTTGAGAGATGCCATGTGAGGGTAAAAGACTGATGCTAAATGACGTTTATTAGGTAAAAGGTGTCAGAGCAGAGCCGAGAGTCAGGACTTCCTGCCAAATAGTGAACCCCGCTGATGGGGACCGGGAGGGCAACTTCCTGCATTGTTACTGTACTTAACTGGGGATTAAGTTGAGACTGTCATGTTGTTAGTGGCAGCCATTGCTGTCTACTGTAGAGCTGAGAAAGAAAGAGAAAGAGAGAGAGAGGGAGAGAGAGAGGGAGGGGGGGAGAAAATGGGTTCCTGTGTCTTGACCTTCGTGTGATAGTTTGTGTTTTAGTTTCTGTTTCCTCGTTTTTGTCAATAACCAAATAATTCTAAGCAAAACTGCCCACTAAAAGTTCGGATTTATTTAAAGGCTTCTTTAAGGCTTCTTCTTTTGCCAAAATATCCAAAACTTTTATGTTTACTTAAAGATTAACAAAATATGTATAGTAGGTTCTCGCTGTCTAAGGATTGTGACTTTGTGGCCTGTTCATTCATTGACATAAGATTGTAGTGTGTGTTTGTAATAAGTGAATCAGAGAGAGAGAGAGAGAGAGAGAGAGAGAGAGAGAGAGATTAATTGATATGTTCAGTTAAGATCTCTAAACATTATTCAGTATTATGTGTCAGAGTACTGACTCTGGGTCTCACTAGAACATTAGAATCATATTACTTAGGTTAGTGCTGTCATTTCACATATGACCCTCTAATCCCAGCCTGGTTTGCGAATCTGTCAGTGGATTAAACCAACGGGGCACTCAAAGGGAACACAGGGGAAATAAAAAAAATCTTTACATGCAACTTGTGCATCACTATTGCTGGTAATATTATTGTAACATATGGAAAACTTCAACACTGAGAATCATGATATTTCAAATGCTCGAACATCGCCGGCGTTCTTGAATCTGCACACTAAAGTGCTAAAGTGCTCCCTGTGTTCGTGTAATCAGACCATGGGCTGTTGTACTAAGCAGAACTTGGGTAACATTAATAGGTCTCTATCCACTATCCCAAGTGACAGGAGAGTGTCATTCTGTCTTTATGAATCAATAAATCTATCGGACGTAAGGTGCTGGTATTTCGAGACTTCCTCTTTGCTCTCCGGACAGGGATGGCTGCTTTGTGACGTGTATTCTGTCCGGACATCGTTTTAGATTTAACAGGTGTATATAGTGTGATGTACTGTGACTCATGGCAGGAATTAGCTAAATACATCTGCAAATGTTATTTAATTGTATTTAATAAGTGTTTTAAAGCATCAAAACAGATGTTTTTCTTTGGGTGGGGTATATTTTATAGCATACAGTCAATACCAGTAAAAGAATGCTGCATGCTGCTATAGACACCCATGAAAACCACCAAGCCTGAAAAGTGTTTAGATATCAGAGAGTTATGCATATTGGTAAAAACTGCCTACATTACCCACACATATGGTGTGTGTCTGCATGTGTGTGTGTGTGTGTGCTGGTCTAACTCACAGGAGAATTACTCTATCCCCCCCCCCCCCCCCACTCAGCCAGACGCCACCCACACCCTGCACGCAAAACCCTCTTGTCTCTGCGTTCAGATCATATTCCTACCATTCCTACCATCTCACTAGCATACAAATTCACATACGTGTATTACATAATGCCACACCTTTGTGCACTTCTAACACGAGTTTATTTTGACCGGGGACATTATAGTGGCTGTGGCATATCAAATGTTCTGTCTGGTGCCCTTATGAACATAAAAGTCATGTAACCTATATGTGTCATAGCTCACCTGTATTGCTGAAGGTATAATCAAGAAGAGGTGTGTGCTGAGTCCGGTGTCCCAGAGATGGTGGGGGGGGATGGGTGAGGCTCACAATCTTGCCCCCCCCCCCCCCCCCCCCCCCCCCCCGGTATTGGTGATGGTCAGTGATAGTGTTGTGAGTACTTGGTCCCCCGTGGCGCGTGCACAAGCGCGCATGCCCACTGCGGTGACGCCGCGGCTCCATGTGTGAGAGGCGCATTATTTGGCAACCGAGGCGGCAGAGCGGGGAGGGCTGAGACGAGGGTATCCCCGGGATTTTTTTTTACGCCGAATTATCGGAGTTAATTGTCACTCAAAACCCCAAGGAAGACCCTCAGATAAGACGATCAGCGTTACAACTACCCGGTGAGTGGGGAAAAAAAAGCCGTGAGTGAAGTTTTGTGGGAGGGGGGGTGTCGGGAGATTCGGTTCGGCTCGGACTTATCGACAGCCTGCTCCTCTTCCTCCACCTATCTGCTGCGACGACACACTAATGGTTTGTTTCAAAGTAGCCAAACGCACTTTTCCGCAGCGCCAAAAAAAACCCAAAACAAAACAAACCCGAATGGGAACCTCCTCGGAACGGACGAGGTTCTATTAGAACCCATCAGAACTAAATTGAAACATTGTTGTTGGTGAAAGTTCCAGGTCGCCCTCGAGGACCCCGGGGAGGATTTAAGACACAATAGTGGCGGTTCGGCGCTCCCGTTTCACCGCGTCCGGGCGATCTCGACCGGACCGCCGCGACCGATCCGCGGCGTCTGGGCTGGATAACGTGAACGAGGGGCTGGAGTGTCCGTGGGAGTTGGGATTCTTTCGAGACACTCGCCCCTTTTTTAGTCAGTTCACGGTACAACACAACGACCGGGTTTCGTACCAATTCTCGACCGTACACCCCCCCAGTCGGACCCAGTTCACCTCCAGCGGGTGTAATTTTGCTCCCTCGGTGTTCAAAGTTTTAAATGTTGCGCTGCCCCCCCCTCGTTGAACGCGAGGTAGCAGGTTAGCTGCTAACGTCTCAGCCCTTGATTGGCTTGGGCTGTGATGCGAGTGGCAGGTCGCCGTTGGTATTAAATAAAAAAGCGGGGGAAAAGTTCACGGTGCCCGGCCATGTGGATATACGTTAATGAAGTGTTGTTGTTTTCGTGTGTGAAACGGTGTTTCTCGTGGTGAACGGTATTTCCTCCGTTCTCAGGTAGTTGTAGCCACCCCTAGCTAACGTTTAGTTGGTCAGGTAGCTTTAGCTAATGATAAACGGTCATTATAATGGCCAGAGTGTTTACGTGTTTACCGGGCTCCTTGTCGGTTTTACCTGTTTTGACTTAACGTAACGTTAGCCGGTGTGACGTGTGGTCGGTACCGGTACGAGTGTGGACTCACATTCCTCGTTTTGAGAGGATAAATTCACACGTTTGGTATTTTATGGTGTGAAAAGAGGGGGGGGGGGTTGACGGTGGCGGAATAATGGTGGACGTTGTGCCTTTGGTTTTAGCCCCCAGTCGTGGCACTTAACCCGACAGCCTGCCAGTTTTCTGTCGTATCACAATAAAAGTCCCTGAGCTGTAATCTTCCTCCTCGCGAGACTACCCTCCTCTTCGTCCTCTTAAAGCCACACGCGCGACTCTCGGGCCGCGTCTGCGCGTTTGTACCGTTACGAGTGTGTGTGTGTGTGTGTGTGTGTGTGTGTGGTGAGTTAGCTACACTAACTTGTCATTTCTTGCCAGTTGTGTGTGCGTAGTTCATGAAACGCGTTCAGGACCCTAAAGTTTCATTCAGATGTCGTTTAATCGTGGATTTAATCCTAAACTTTAACAATCAACAACAACAAACACTAGTCAGACAGGCAGAGAGTCACTTTGCTTCATTCAGGGACGATGTGTTCAACGCTCTTAAATTTAAGTTCATAACTTGGTGAAATTAATTGGTTTTTAGACAAATTACTTATCTATTAATTATTATTAATATGTCAAGTGTCTGTGTAATTGTATCAAACGTCTCACAGTTTTCATTGAATATGCATATAAATATATTTATTTATTAAAGGTGTTTGTTTGGGGGTATATATCTATATCACTGTATATTTAATGTGCGGTGCTGTTTGAATTTCTGTTATGTGTTTGACGGTGAGGTTCATGGAGAGCTCTTATTAAGGAAGTGTCCCTCTGGTTACCTTTTCCTTTCATGTTTGGTGTGTTCAGAAGTTCTCCTGGTGATTCCCAGAGGAACGAAATCAGAACGCGTGTTCTCAGAACGCGTGTTCTAACATCTGCAGTTATCTGAGTTTCACTGGATGTGTGAGCTGTGTGGCCCACTCAGGTCATGGCACAAGTGAAGCCTCCTTGTAATTAAGTCAATTAAAGGACGACCAGTCGGCCATATTACTGACCATCATGATGGGTCTTTGTTTACAAGGAGTAGTTGATTGGACCGTCTTTTCTACAGGGGGAAATGTGTGTGGATGCTTCTCCGTTATTCTAATACAGTGAACTGGGTGAATCAGGAATAATCCTTTTCGGTGCTAACTTTTGGGACACCGGCGTGATCTTTGGCCACCTGACCAATGACATTTGGGGTTCTTTGTAAGCTGTTGTCACATGGCTGCTTCGACGAGATGTTAACCACAGGAGGTCCATCTGTTAGGACCTTATAGGTGTTTTGAAATATGCCTGTGTTCGTTGAGGGGGGGGGATAACTGGGTGGCATGTCTTTTCAGACCAAGCTGTTCTTTTGTCCTCTTTCACTTGACGCTCGCACAACGTCATTGGTTGGTGTCGGAGGGAATTTTGCCGTTATGATGTTCGCGCGGGGGGAACAAAGCCGCGCTCGGCGAGCGTCGTCACGCGAGCGGCTGCGATCATTAGGGCACGAGGCTCTTCTGGCTCGAGACAAAAACACGCCTGCCATGCGGAAGATGGTTCCCTGCACGAGCCCCGGGGGTCGGTCCTGCGATCGGGCTGCGTCTCCGACCAGCTCCTCCAAGTGCATCTGACCACTGGGCACAGTGTGTTCCTGGAACAGAACCACCCCCCAACCCCCCCCATTTGAATACAGTAACCTCTTAATAAGTGTCGTATGTGGGTTTCCTTTGAACTGACGATCGCAGTCTTCTCTAGAAAGAGTGGTGTCGCAAGCCATCGCAGCTCAGGGCTTCACCTGAAGTGTTGGGTAATGAGGAGAAGGTCCAGACGGTAGCTGCGGGGAACTGGGTCGAAGGGGTTAGGCCTGTTTGTTGTGTGTAGCCAAGGAACCGTGGTGGTGGTTGTGTGGGGGGGGGGGGGTGCTTTGGTGTTGCTAAGCAGCCCTGGATACCAGAGGCGCATCAAACAGAGAGGCGTCTTCCCGAGTCCTCACCTCACTCCTACACGGGATGTGCGTCGAGAGCCAATGGCTTGCTTGCACCTCATGCTTTTCGAAAATGCCCCGGGTGCTTTGCATAAAACAGGATTTCTCAGGTAGCTGATTAAGTTGGCCCATAGTGAGAACTGTCCAATAGAAATGGCTCGTTCCTCGCTTCCTATTGGACGGCCTTGACTTCTGGCTTAAGTTATGTAGCTGAGTGAGAGAACCTGCTCTATGAAATGGCCCCCAGGTCACTTTCCCAGAAACACTAGAGCACAGCGCTGCAGGTGTGTGCATGACACACATTAGTGTGGATATCACTCTCAACAGTCACCGCTCCCTCTGATCGGCACCGTAGCCAAATCTGAATTTGGGCATTTGCCCCTTTGTTTAATGAATGGGTTAACAGATCCTTATGAAAATATGGTTAGTTATGCAGTGTCTGCAGAGTATAACTAACCAGTTGTGGATTACTGTGGGGCTGAGTAATAGTTGAGAGTACACTTGTATCTCTTCATTACTCTTCCCAGCTTTCTAATGAGCAGAAGTTACAGAAGAGAAAAGTACATTGTATCCTAAACGTCCTCCTGTGTCTCGCAGAGATGTGGAATCTGATTGGCTGCAGTTTTGAGTGACAGTTGATACATGGATGATTTCAGTTAATCAGTTTTGCATTGTGCCACTGCGGTTCAGATGATAATCTAGAAGGAGCTAACAGATAAAGAGGTTTAGGGTCGTTTCGGGAGTACAGAGAGTACAGGCATTACTATAATCCTTGAAACGGGTCTATATCTGACACGTCATAGATCCTATGATTGAATGGGGGAGTGTTTTGTTTGTTTAATTATTGTTATATCAGCGTGGTTGGTGTGTGATTTTGTAATGTCGTGAATCCTCCAGCCAGTGTCTGGTCCTCAGCTTTAGCCTTCATGTATTCTTAGCAGTCGCCTTGTGGTCAGTGGTACAAGACACACTTTGAGGACGCTGCTACATTGAAGAAGTAACGTCTCACTCGTTCTGTGACATGTTCTCATGGTTTGGTCTGCTTAGGTCGCCTTTTCTCCGTCGTGCGATGTTTTGTTGGTGTTTTTGTCTGCCGGTGAACCTGTAGTGTGGATAGACCCTTGACACTTAAAGGCAGGCAGGTGTAATCAAGGGACACGCATGAGGGAACTTGGGTGGCTGATATGGACACGGATTAAAAGCCCATGTTGCTTCATCTGGACGCACACAGGACAGACTGTGCCGCTGTGCTCTACGCCGACGTTTCAGATCCAAGATAACTGCATACTAGAGAATTGTGGGTACAAGCGAGTGACGTCATGCTGCTTCTGATGCAGCAGTGTTGGGCATTGGGCCTGTGTTGGCGTCAGTAACCGCACACTGCTGGTCTCGTCCTCCTCTTAGAAAGCACAGGTAGGGCAGCACAATACGGACAAAGATACCGTGTCAGTTATGAATTGCTAGGTCATAAATTCCATGCAGAGAGTTCGTGTGAACGATGCATCTCATTTAAAACACCCACACACGGTCAGTGAGAAGTGATTTGATTGAAGGCACATTGCACATTCCTATGCAATCGGTTTTTGCAGAGACCAGTATCGTGATAATTACCGAACAATATATCGTGCATCCTGTTTTGTGCATGTTTATATGTGGGTTGGTTTGGGAGGTTTTTTTTTTTCTTCTCTCTTATATACCCTCACATAGCCAAGAACACACACACAGGCACAGGCCCACATGAACACGTCACCAAGTTAAAGCCCCGTAGGGGAGGTCATTACATCAGTAGCTATAAATAAATACGTGGAAAAACTTCCTCTGGGCTGGTGCAGGCATCTCCTCCAGGTGAGAGAAGAGAGGAGAATCACAGTCAGTCCCCTGTTAGGAGAAATCACCGAGGCAGCAAGTTAATGTCAGAGAGAGAGAGAGAGAGAGAGAGAGATTCTTAACGAGAGGAATGCAGTGTGTTTTATTAGGGTGTGTAATTCGAAATACAGTTCAGTAAATAGTGTTTTATCCTTGGTTGTTCACATGACTGGAGACAAATCCACACCATAAACAAAAGCCGATCATAACCAAAACTGTAATGGAAGCTCTGTCCTCCGTCACAACCTTGACCCTGACGTTAAGCTAAATTTACCCATAGAGAAGACGTCAATCTTTCGCCCAGTTAAGAGTGAGACGCTCGCAGTACAGCTGGTGTGCCAAGAAAAATGTATAATTTTTTTTCCGTCTTTGTTCAGACATCACCTCTAATATACAGGTTCAGTCTATTAAGAGAGAAATCAATTTGAACAGTAGAGCGCTTTTAACAAGCAGTCGTGATCAGCCCTCTCCCTCGACCCTACACACACACACACACAAACACACACACAATTTGGAATATATCATGATACAACATGGCAACTGTTTTGGTACACACTCCAGAGACATTATTTATTCTCTTAAAATTCTCTAATTTATTCTACAATGATCAGAATGAGCTTCTACATCACCCACATTCATGTCTGTATTCGTTTTGATAAGTAATGTTCTCTTGAATGAGAGAAATTAAACCAGAGCATTCGTGTGCTTTTACACCAAACGTTTATTCTCTCTCTCTGTCCATAAGACCTGCCTTGTTCTTTATATTCAATTATAAAATTACATGCAAATATCGTATGACTTCATTGGTCAGCTAGAACTGCATTTGGGATCCGTGTTTGCCTCCCATGGACCGGGCCTAATGTGCGCCGCGGACAGTGTTCATTAAGGTTGAAGATCCTTGAGTGTGTTGGGTGTGATGCATAGCTCGACGCTGTTGTGAACACGGTATCCAGCGCGGTCGAGCGAGCGGGTCCGAGCCTCGGAGACCACAGACGTGCCACTATTAATCGCCTGTTGCAAGAGACGGCGGCGTTTCTAAACGCCTGCCACCACAGACGGGCCTTCTGTCATGGCTCTGAAGGTCTGAGGTGAAAGACAGCTGGTGTTTCTACCTAGCTCCTGTGAACAGATTTTTGCACCTGAAGGTGTGTAAGCTTTCCGTCTTCCTGTGAGATCAATACAGGAGATGCGTACGGAGACATTTTGTCCATCCCGGGTCTGTTTCTGGTTTCCTGCGTCCCCGCCAGGCTGAGAGAGACTCCCAGCCAGTGATGTACAGCTTTGGAATGGTTTGCTAGCAGACCAATGTTGGCACCAGAGGGCATCACTGCCTCAAATAATACACAGAAGGACTGAACACATAGTGTTTGAGTGTGCAGGTTGAGGAGTCTAAGGACCCTTAACATGACCGAGCAGCTTTCTGAGCCGGTGTGGAGAAGTGGACCGTCATGGCCGCTGACCCGGGCACCTCTTCTTCTTCACGATTACTTTTGCGTGCGTTTACCGGTTCACTTTGATTAGCTCGGCACGTGCCGAGCTTTCTCCGCGCCGCGTTCGTAGAGTTGACGCAGCATTCGGACTATGGTTCTATTGTGACATCATGCAGTCCACTCGACTCCGATTGGCTGTGGTTGTGGATGTGGACAATGGACGGCCAATGATGTGACGGTTACTGTTAATGATATCCGGGGCTTAGTGTATTGCGTGGAAGTGAACTTATAAAAAGGGTAATTTCAGCAAAACTCTTCTAATTTGGCTGTCAATAAAAGAAAGCTGGTGAGGAAACTTGGCATAAATGTTTTGCTGACAACTTTTTTATTTTTTCATTGCCAAATGCTCCAGTTTGTGTTTTGGTCCCCATTTTATTTTTTTGTGGCCATTTTCCCGATTAGGTTTTTTTTTTTTTTTTGCTTAGGTGCCGTTCCTGGTAGCCTGGGTTGTCTCTGCCTCCATCTGGGTGTTTGTGAGGATGTGCCTTGTTTGAGAGGCAGATATATGTACGCTGCCCCAGGGACATGAAACCTGATCCCTGACTGCCATTTTAGCCTTAACCGACACCCTCCACGTTCGCTGCAACATGTGGACTCATTCTCTCTCTCGCCGCCATCTGACTCGGCGCTCGTGACGGCCGGCTCCGACTGCTGGTCCCGGGTCAGCCAATGGGCTCCGAGTGTTGTTGTCTTTGGGCGTGGCCACGGCGTGTTGATCAGATCCAGGATCAGCTGGATCGGTTCGGCCTTCGTGGTTTTGTGTGAGACGTCTCGCGTGTCCACCGTCTGCGTCTCTAGAATGGAATGCTGGCCCCGGTCTCTCCGTGCGGGAACCGTGGCCTGCGTGGTCTGTACAGGACACTGCAGAACCGGGCTGTTCCCTGCGGATCATATCCCAGGTGTACTGCGTCCTGCGTGTTCATTGGCCAGGACCCGCGTGTGCAGGCCACACAGACCTCGGGCTCTTCTGAAGCTCGGAGCCGCTCTTCAAGCCCTTTACCTACAGCCTTCAGAACTGGTGCCTGAAAGTTGCTCCAGGTTCAAAGGTCAGTTTTTATAAGGTCAGATGTGACCATGACATCCAGTGGGATGGGCTTGGATGCTACAGGTGACAGCTGTGTGTGTGTGTGTGTGTGTGTGTGTGTGTGTGTGTGTGAGATATAGTCCTTTATCTCTGCTGTAGGAGCCCAGTTGGGATCTAGCAGCACTGACCTTTCATCCCTAATAATTGGACAAACCAGGGCCGTTCACCTGAGGGTCTGGGTCCCTGCATGTGTCTGGGTTCACCAGCAATGATCCTGGTTCTGACTGGGTTTGGAGCAAAGCCCTGTGGATACTCAATCAAAATCTGGTCCTCAATTAAATAGCCCTGCTGTAAGCAGATCAATTGCAAAAACTACACTTCCCTTGAAGTCTCTTGTCAGGGGGAGGTCGATACCTGCTGGTACTGATCTGAGAACAGCTTTGTAGTCTCTTACGACTTTAGAACCAACCCATTTATTTCCTGTTCAGAGTAACAAGGTTTTTTTTGGCATAAAACTAGAAAAGGAAAATGAAAGTGTTGCGTGTCACTTCAGTTCACGGCTTGAAATGCACTCTGGGTAATGCAGTCCACGCAGTGCTTAGTTGTGATGAAGGTGCAGTCTTGACTGGGGCATCACAGTAGGGTCTCAGGTGAGCATGTCCCATAATGCAACTCAAATTAAGACATGAATAAATGGACATTTAAATAGACAAATTACATCTAGTGAGTTTGATCCTTTTGTTTTTAGTGGCAATCTCACACTCACACACACACAGTTTTAGCAGTTTTTGTCCAATCAGCAGTCGGTGTGAGGGCACACGTGTGGAGAGGTCGTAGGGTCATGATGGTTTTGGGTGAGGAGTCCGTGTGTGTTGGTGCTTCTCCACACGGGCCGCCATATTCGCACCGAAGATTTCGCTTTCCTTCGCCCACTGTCTCATGCTCCAACCGACCTGGAACCCGTCCAACGTCGCGGTGTCTTCTGTGGGGTTCTACCGCCGGACTCGGAGCCCTGGGATCAGGATGAAGGTCACGACGCGTGACGTTTGCAGGGCTAATGACGCGTGGTCGTGTTGGAGAACGTGAGTGGTGGAGCGCGTGTGCTGCTCCTTTAAGAACCGTGACGGAGGAGCCGACAGTAACAGTGCCGTCTCAGTCTCCTACACCCACACACACACACACACACACACACACACCCACACACACACACCCCCCCATTCCACCATTACTTTGGGGGACTTGTGTTTTGGAATGCCATGTGGCGTCTCTCTCTGAGGCGTAACCATCCGTGTGTGTGTGTGTGTGTGTGTGTGTGTGTGTGTGTGTGTGTGCGCGCGCACGCTCGGGTTTGTGTGTCTCTCTCTCTCTCTCTCTCTCTCACACACACGCACTCCCTTTCCTACTCTGGCTTACGAAGGGTTAAAAACCTGCTTCAGCCTCACTCTCACGCACGCACTTACCGGTTTAAACCGGTTCTCAGGAAAGTGCTTTGTGTGGCCCACTGAATCCTGGGAAGGGTCATGTGTGGCTCAGTGATGTCACTGGGTGGGAGAGAGAGAGAGAGAGAGAGAGAGACAGAGAGAGAACTTGAGTCAGCTTTCCTTTATCAAATGAGTGTGTGTGTGTGTGTGTGTGTGTGTGTGTGAAAGAGATCCACAGGTACTGTGGTAAAGTGTGTAGTGATGAGGCTCTTCCTAGAAAGGGAGTATATTACAGTAAGAACACTTGTGTCATTACTTGAAAGGGTTTGGAATGGTCTAATGTGACCGTGTACAAACGTGTGTGTGTGATCTTGGGAAAGGGTTAATCATATGTTTAGTCTTTATTTTTTCTGAGCTGAAGCTTCCTGTTATGCGTGGGGGAGCAGATGAGCTTCTGGAACGTTCTGTATTTCCGTCTCCACTACAGGGTTTCTCTCACTCCCACTGAGAAGAGACGCTGTCTCACTGCTCACCTGTCTCACATTCTCAGCAGGTCACTGTCTCTGCCGCTCCGTCCTCCTGCCTGTAGGCCTGTCCCGTGGTCTGTCTCGCTCTCTAGCCCTCTACCGTCTCCTCTCAGGCCTTCAGAGGTGAAGAAGACCTCATGACCGCGGTCTAAAATGACCAACGTCTGAACTGCAGCCCCTCGGTTTTAGCCCTTCTCCCCAGGACGACTGCACGGACTCGACGTGCCTACGGGCCTCTTGACACCGTAGCTCGACGGAATATGCCCGCTCTGCTCCGCCCCCGTGTTTGCCCGGCCGAAGCCCCTCCCCCACACTCGCAGCTGTGTTAAAACTGCTCGCCGTGGTCCACTTTTACGCTTTGCCGAGCCCTCTTCCTCATCGGCCTCCTCTTCCTCTCTCCTGCAGTCGTTTTTTTTTTTTCCCGCTAATGGTTGCGTGCGGACGTGGTCGTGAAAACGGAGAACACGCCTCGTTTCTTAGCCCCTCCCCCCCCAGCTCTGTCGGCGCGTCAGGGTCCCTTAAATGTCCACGTCTCACACCTGACATCGAGGTGAAGACACTGCCACTCAGTGTCCACACACCAAACACACACACACACACACACACCCACACCACACACAGATCTAAGTCTAACAGATTTAATATTGATTTTTCCACCCCCCCCCCAGGTGCGGCCATGTCTGACGAGGCAGTACGTCAGACACGCAGTCAGAAACGTGCGCTGGAGCGAGACTCGCTGCCCGTGGACCTGGACGTGAAGAAGGTGAAGCTGGAGGGAGGAGGAGGAGGCGGTGGAGGTGTCTGCGAGCGGGACGATCGACCCGTGCTACGCCCGAGACCCGAGCCCGCCCCCGCCCCCCCGCGCGGCACCAACTTCTTCAACGCTGGCGAGGTGAAGGCCACCATCAAGGTGGAGGTGCCGACCAGGGAGGAGCCCGTGGACATGAGCACCACCCGAAGGTCAGACCCGCCGGCTGCGTGAGGCCGTTCTGTCGCGGTGTGGGTCAGGCACGCACTCGGGCAGGAAGTGCCTAGCGAGACACGGACTCCATAACGTGATCCGGACGTAGAGGCGGTGGGTGTGTAGGAAAGCCAGACGGGTCCCGGGTTAAATGACATACGGGCACATCGCCCGACACAGGCGCCTAACCCCCGTGAAAATGTGACCCTCTCACTGCCTCCTGGGCTGTATCTGGGTTAGATCTTGGTATCATGTACCTGGCATATCAGTGGTGATTATCCCTAATGGTTTTATCACTGTTGATCTACACGATAACCACCCGGACGCCCCCGAGACTGTAGGTAGGTCAGTTACTGGGCTGAGAGCTACCGGATCTGTCAGGGGTACTGTTCTGAACACCAGCACGGCAGCTTTGGGGAGACCGAGTCTAGCGTCAGGGTTTGAAATCCTCTGTTTGTCACAAGAGCCCGGAGGAGGCACGCCGTCTTCAGAGGGGGGGGGTTTGTAGATCGGACGGGTTGCTCTCGAACAGACCTGGCTTGGCTTGTTCTCTCTGCTAAGAAGAAGGAGCCAGTCAGTGTTCCAGCAGAGCCCACACTGACCATCAAACGTCCCCGTCTCTCCCAGAGTGTGGACGTGGACGTGGACGTGGGCGTCGTGAGGGCGATGTTGACCATGTCAACACCGCTCAACACTGTTTTCCTTTCCGCTTGCTCGATCACTTTTCCACCATCACCTCTGAAGTGATTCTGTTGTTTGGGTTTTTCCCCGTTGTTTTACCTGGGTTCTGGGCTCGCGTAACTATTAACGAAAGCTGATTCCAGGGTTAGATGGTCGCCATCTTCCTGGTCTTCTTTTTGTTCACTACAAAAATAATATCAGCTATGAGGAACTAGTTTCTAAATGTTAAAAAACAAATCGAATCTAACTTGGTAATAAACACGTGCAGAAATATTAGTCATTGGAATAAATGGAATAGGTTTATGGCGTTTACGTCAGCTGTGATTAGCTGTGCGATCTGAAGAGTTCTGAGGGCTCGTCTGATAGACGGACGTCTTGTCCTTGATGTCCTGAGTGCTGAGAGGAGACTGTGGACTGTCGGGACACGCGTGTGTGGACTTGTCTCACTGTGTCCCCGTCGCAGCTGAAGAACGTGCCTGAGTCCACTCCTCTTCTCAAAGGCCTCACGATCCTCAGGAATTTAAAAAGAGATGGAGAGTTTTGACTGTTAAGCAGTTGTTATAAACACTTTGTTTTTCTCTTAATTCACACTCGACCTGTGTTTGTGAGCCATGGTCTATTAATACCTCCAGAGTTTGAAGAGTGGTAGTTTGACACAGGAAGTGTGTGTGTGTGTGTGTGTGTGTGTGTGTGTGTGTGTGTGTGTGTGTGTGTGTGTGTGTGTGTGTGTGTGTGTGTGTGTGTGTGTGTGTGTCGCGTCATTCTCCCTCTTTCAGAAGTTTCGGCGACTGCAGCTCCATTTTCTCCGGCACCTGAACCCAACTGCACTTCACAAAATGAAGGCCATGTGTCACAAACCGGTTCCAGCCGGCTGGTTGCCATGGTTTCCACTTTGAAAGGAACTGGGAGGGAGGGGGGAGGGGTCACATGACGCCGAGGCAAACTGCTGTGGGTCACGTGACTTGCTTAGTAGAGTGATTAATGTACAGGAAGTGGGTGTCTGTAGGAAGAGGAGCATCTCGGAGATGAGGGGCGAGAATGATGCGTTCACCTCCAGCATCGCCGCCTTGCAACGCCCCTCCCCCCCCCAACACTCGTTCTTTTAATTCGGTCACTTTATTCGTCGAGTTTCATAAAGTTTGTCCAAGTCTGTGAAATGCAAGTAGCCGGTGAACGGGCCTGTTTGCACCTCGACGGAGGCCTTCTGTGGTCTAAACAGGAAACATGACCACGATGGCGACGCTCAATCATGGCCTTTTCTTGCCTTTTAAGGTTTCTTTCTTTTTTTTATGCAGGATGGTCCAACTGAGAGCTGGAACCATATCTGTGTGTGTGTGTGTGTGTGTGTGTGTGTGTGTGTGTGTGTGTGTGTGTGTGTGGGCTCAGGGTGTGAGGAGGTTCTCCTCTCTGTCTCTCTCTCCCTCTTCTCCCCCACTTGGGTTATCACGACACAACACAAACCCATCTTGACCCCTCGGTCCTGTTCACACTCTGGTCCTGGCCGTGTTGAGCTGCTCTCTGTGTGGTTTGGCCAGATCCGTGTTGAACTCCCCCCTGTAATCATCTCCGTGTCCCCACCTCCCAGCACGCTGTGTTCACGCTGTGAGCTTATTCCCTTCACATGCCTGCACTACCCTTAACCCCTAACCTTCACCCATAAACTAATTAATATATCCGCTTGCCAGTCCTCAGTTTTCACCCCCTTTTTCACTCACGCGCGCACACACACACACAGTTTAGATAAGGCTAAACAACATTATACATGGACGAAGCATTTATGATAATGGGACAGCGATAAGAGAGGTTCCTGTCAGCCAGGCTGTAGTAACTCTTCTGTAGTACGTGTGTGTGTGTGTGTGTGTGTGTGTGTGTGTGTGTGTGTGTGTGTGTGTGTGTGTGTGGTATTATTTGACCTGCTTGGCTGAGTCATGGTGCTGTGGTAACGGTCAACAAACCGTTACTGTTACGAAAACTGTTTTCTCCCCTCATACAGCTGAGATTGTGATCACAGGGCCTAACATTTCATTTCAATTAGTAACTCCACCCTAGTGACGTTTGACAGTGGGGTTTTTGTTTTTCAGAATGTTACAACAGCACGCGATGCGGGTGCTGGAATGTAGAAAGTAAATGGAGCTCTAATGGAGCTCTAATGGCATGTGGGGTATTTTACGTCTTATCTGTGGATATGCACAATAACTTAATAACAGGATTCCGTATGCAGTGCTTGAGAGTTTACAGTAAAGCTCTGAGACTTATGTGTGTTTGTCTCCCTCTAGTGGAGAGTCAGGGTCTAAGAAGTAGGCAGCGTCACCAAATTTCTTTTAACATGATTAAAGTTTTGGTGC
>NW_027506903.1:1097267-1134767 GCF_052324685.1 Brachyhypopomus gauderio
TGATTATTATTATTAACAAAAATAACATCAGCAAATACAATTTTTTATACGTTTACACATTTCATGGTCTAAACCTAAATGAAGACGAAAGTTAATTCCCATAAAACGAATCGGAAAAACATTCGTAGCCTTGAATGAAAGGAGAACGGCGTCATGGAATGAGAAATCGTACTCCACGCCGATAAGTGTCATCGAGCGTTTCTGCCCTTTGAAGCGAACTCTGGAACCACCTTTGGATTTGCATTAACCCATAAGCTCCTCCCCCTGCCTGCCCCCGCCCCAAACCCCGCCTTTTCCAGCCCATCTCGGTGACGCCCCAGCAGATCGCCAGCCTACGTCAGCAGCAGCAGCAGCAGTACTCCGGGTCGGGCCCGCCCCCCCTGCTGTTAGCACCTCGGGCCGCAGTGCCCGCCCAGAAGCTCATTCAGCCGGGCATCATCCGCATGGCCAATGTGGCCAACGCCAGCTTGCTGGTAAACGTCAGTCAGGTGTGTGTGTGTGTGTGTGTGCGCGCGTGTGTGTGGGGCCCTTTTAATCTACACTGTCCTAACGGGCCCTCAGTTGTCCCACACGTTAGCTCAATGTCCCTCTGTCTCCTCTGTCTCCAGTCCGCGGCCACCAACCTCAAGACGTCCTCGGGGAGCTCGCAGGGGGGCGTGTCCGGTGCCGGTGACTCCCCCGCCAGCCGTCAGGCGGCGGCCAAGCTGGCCTTGCGGAAGCAGCTTGAGAAGACCCTGCTGGAGATCCCGCCCCCTAAACCGCCCACCCCCGAGCTCAACTTCCTGCCCTCGGCCGCCAACAACGAGTTCATATACCTGGTGGGGCTGGAAGAGGTGGTTCAGTGTCTGTTGGACGCTCTGGGCCGAGGTACGCCACGCACCGCACCGGCAAAACCTTGCTGCTCCGCTCTTCCTGTCATCATCATGCTTCTGTCCCCCCCCCACAGGCAAGCAGGGAGGCGCTGTGGCCTCCTCCCCCTCCTCCGCCCTGGAGCCCTACACCTGCACCCAGTGCCGCACGGACTTCACCTGCCGCTGGCGTAAAGACAAGGCCGGGGCCGTGGTGTGCGAGCAGTGCATGTCCACCAATCAGAAGAAGGCCCTGAAGGCCGAGCACACCAATCGGCTGAAGGCGGCCTTCGTCAAGGCCCTGCAGCAGGAGCAGGAGATCGAGCAGCGCATCCTGCAGCAGGCCTCCTCGCCCCTCCCCCACTCGCCTTCCACGTCCTCCTCCGCCCACGCGGCCAAGGCCGACGCCCAGGTGATCAAGCAGCGGCCAATCACGTCGCTCCAGGCTCAGCCGTCCGCTCGATCCAGCCAGCCAATCGGACGTCACCATTCCACCATCACGCAGGTGAGCCCTAATACAGCAGAAAAGATCTTGAAAGCTGCTGTGTTAGCACGGATGTGCGACCGGCTCAAAGTAACGCTTTGTAATCCCCCCCCCCCCCCCGGCAGAGTTCGGGTCAGCTGTCCCGCAGCGTACAGCAGACGGTGAGCGCCCTGCGCGGCGTCCCGCACACCTCCTTCTCCCCGCCGTCTCAGCTGCAGAACGCCGTGGCGGCCGCCGCGCTGGTCAGCAGGCCAGGTAAGCACGCTCAGGTGCGTCAGGGGTCAAAGGTCAGCGCAAGCAACAACGGCCGCAGCGGCGCCGACGGCAACAGGATGGGCGGCAGCAGGAGCTCTAACCCCGCCCCCTCCTCCGGCTGGAGGAAGCAGAGCAGCGTGACGACGCCAGGTAGACTCCGAGCCCCCTCGCCCGTCCAACCCAAAAAACCAAAAAAAAAACGCACCCTCCCTCCTACCTTTTTTTTTTTTTTTTTTTTTTTTTTTTTTTACCTTCTTCCCGCCCCCTCCTGGTCTTTGCTCCTCCCCTTTTCTCTTCACTGACTTGTGCTGACCACGGATCCACTCCTGGGATCCACTCCTGGGATCCACTCCTGGGATCTACTCCTGTTTTTTTTAAAACACCTGAATCAACCCAGTCCCTACCCCACCTCCACCTTGAGAAGAAAATGATCTCAAGTTAAACTCATTCGTCCCCATGTGCCCCTCCCCTTAGCTAAGGACTGTTTTAAAGCACTCCCTGGCATTAGCGTAATCATTTCCTCTCTTGGATTAATCTCGTTCTTCTGGTGTTGGGTTGGTTTTAAACGTCATTGCTCTTCTTCGTCCCTGTGCGACGATTCCGGGCCGTCCGCTGTGATTGGGCCGATGTCGGGGCGCTGGGTGTGGGTGCTGCCATGCTGTCTTGCTGCAGAGCATGACTAGACAAGGGGCCTCGGTCCTCACTTCCACGCGCATTACCAACACTGGTGTTTCACTCGTTCCTCAGCTTTTCTTTCTTTCTTTTTCCTTTCCTTTCAATCTCTGTCTGTCTTTGTTTGCAGGTGTGACCATGGCCTACGTGAACCCCAGCCTGTCCGTGCACAAGACGTCTTCCTCCGCCGTGGAGCGTCAGAGAGAGTACCTTTTAGACATGATCCCCTCCAGATCTATCTCCCAGACCGCCAACACATGGAAATAATCCCGCCACGCATCTGACCTTCGATCACAGCCACGATCATGAACCCCAACCCGCTTCTAGAAGTTTAACAACCATCCCTGCTGTTCTGGAACATTTTCTAGATCCTTACGAATGGATCCTGGCATGGATCAGAAGCTTCATCTGGTTCTGGAGCTGTCTGGAACCTTCTGGAACCTAGTTGTGGATCACATTCTCAAGAAGTCAACCAGGACAAGTGTGTGCTCTCATCTCCTCTTACAGTCCTTTCCATCATACAGTCCTCCCCCCCCCCCCCCCCCCCCCCCCCCAGTACTTTCTAATTTTCATTTTATTTCTTTAAACAACTTAACTGTTTAATCATCGTTCGGGAACAGTGTGAATTATTTTATTTTATTTTTTACTGAAGCGAAACAAAAGGAGAAATAAAATACGATTAAAGGGCTTCCACTTTAGCTGCGGCCGTCGGGCTGTGGAAACGGCGGGACAAAAGTGTCCTGTCGCTCCAGGACACGGCGCTCTGTCCGTCCGGGAGAAGGACTCTGAAGGCGGGGCAACAAGGACTCAAGTGAACGTTGCCACCTGCTGGACTATGAAGTGAATCACGGGCCTGCTTGGGACTATATAGCTTCGGTTCTTGGAGAAAATTAATAAATATGTTTTCCTTATAAAAAAAATTTAATAAAAAAGATTAAAAGACTGGACAAAAAAGTTCCAGGGAAAAAAAAACATAAATAAACCTTCAAGCTCAAACATGAAAGCTAGCAGTGCTAAATGAAAAGCCGTTTGTGGCTAAATGTTTTTTTTTTTTTTTTTTTTTTTAATGTTAGTTTAGTTTTATTTTGTTGGTTTGGTTTCCTGTTTGAGTATAAGTTAAGTTATATTGCAGTGTCGATTCGAAACTCGACAGAACCTGTGCTTGTCTCTCATATATGAGAGATTCTGCTTCAGAAATTGGTCCTCTTCAAAGAAGACCCCCCCCCCCCTTTTTTTTTTTCCTTTGCTTTTAGATTTAATTTAGATCATGCCATGGCATATTTCGTTACTGTGACATACATAACTGACCGTGATCGTTTCATTGATGTAATATCCCTCCCTCTCAGAAATATTACGCGCATGAGGACATTTTTATTTCTGGTTGATTCGTTTTTTTTTTTTTTTTTTTTTTTTTTTTTTGTAACTACAAAATTTTTTACATTTTGTAATTCGGAACATTCACGTATTACGGTTCACATAATCAACAAAAAAGTAGCATACTGTTAAGAGTGAGGAATCTTTTTTGGGACAATCAGTAAGATTGATTGACTACACGTTACTGTACATTCACGTTGGACTCCAGTACGCCTGATTTGATTGGCTACGCGTTACTGTACATTCATGTTGGACTCCAGTACGCCTGATTTGATTGGCTACGCGTTACTGTACATTCACGTTGGACTCCAGTACACCTGATTTGATTGGCTACGCGTTACTGTACATTCACGTTGGACTCCAGTACGCCTGATTTGATTGGCTACGTGTTGCTGTACATTCACGTTAGACTCCAGTATGCCTGATTTGATTGGCTCCTCATGCGTTTATAGTTTTAGATGTGTTTACTCGGCTATTAATAAACCATTGATCTCCATAGTCGTTCACAGTAGCCTCGGAAACTGCACTTCATAACAGAATAGTGGTGCCTAGAATTGGGGGAGGGGACTTCATACTGGATCCCTTTGCATACCGATACAGTTTAGGTCTTGATAGGGTTGTTGTTTTGTAAGAACTGTGTAGAACTGTCTTACGCCTGTCAAAGCCTCCTGACATTGACAAGGTAGCAACTGTCTCATGTAAGATAACAAATCCAAACCCAGTTTCTCAAATAGTGATATTTCACCTTGGACAAATGGGTATTATTTCTACCGTTATTGCTATATTATAGTATGTGAAACTGGGCCCTGCTCTCTAGTGAAGTGAAGTTTTTTCCCCTCACAAACATTAAACGGACAAACCAGCTTTAAGCACCCTTCCTCTCGTCATTGTGGGTAGGTTTACACCATTTATGGGTCCTGTATTTCTTCACGTGTTAAGACTATTGCAAGCGTTCCTGCTTAACATAACACTTTCTCTTTTGGTTTGGCATTTTACAATATTTGACACCACGGGGTTTTGAAGATTTATTTAATTTTGCATCGCCCTCGCCAAGTTCTGCTCAATCTTGCGCTCGGCCAATCGGAGATGGCCACTCCCCTGACCTCTGCTGACCGATGTCACACAGTTCCGTTGCCGGGGGTGACCAGCGGCCCTCTTTAGCTGTGGTGTAGCCTGCTCTTTGCCCCTGGACTTGGTGCACTGTACAAACTCGTGTTGCTATTTGTTAGGATTACTTTGGTTTTCCCAGGTCTATAAAGTAATAATAAAAAGTTTTAACCCTTTCATTTTGTGTGTGTCTCTCCTCTAACGTTGCTGAGCCATGTTAACTTTGAAGTATTTGACCGTCTGAAAGTAATTTGGACGACGTCTTGCAATTTCTTACAGTAAACGTTACACACTCAGTGTTTACTGAGGGGTTCACAGAAAATACAAAATTAACAGGCAATCCAGAAAGCTGCCCACTGAATTCATGCTTCATTAAGCTCTGACTGCTGTGGGTTTCAGGCTGAGATTTCCCTTCTTGGTGTAAACCTTTAATTGCAGCTTATTAATGAATTCAAAATATATATGAAGTAATTGCGGATAATGGATATCCTTAATTAGAAAGGTCAATGCAGAGAATTGACTTAAGTATTTGAGATCCAGAGCATATGGAAAAATGTATTTTAGAAAATGCTTTAAAGCATTGGAATGAGCTTGTACAAGATAATTCTCTTTAAAGTCCAAGTAAAACACTTTGTGCGCCTGTACATGATATTTCCATATACTTCCACCTAATATTTCCAATATACTTGATAAGACGTGGGAGATATTGGGGGTGAGATGTGCATTGCTTACCTGAAGTCCTACACAGACTTCCGCTATGAAGAAACTGGCTGTGAGGATAAAGGTTCTTCAACAGGAAGGAATGGATGGCTGGTCTATATTTGCACATCAAATAATGTGAGACAATGTAAATAATAACTGCTAAGTTAATAAGTTAGGACTTAAATTCAGATCCAAGTTAAAACCCCTCATAGGGTTTATAGCTAGGTAAAGTTTAATAAAGACACTGACTCTGAGGTTTAAGAGTCATAGAAAGCTTAGGAAGACTTGGATGGTAATTTTCCCGGGTGATAATGAACAAGAATCGAGCGAATCCTTTGTCGCCCCATTTTAGGGTGGTATAAGGTTGCATTGTGATCTTGGTCCAAAACTGAAACTTCACAAGAGTTCACTCTCATGAAACAGCTGAACTGATACGATGAAATTAATTAAAGTCGTAGTCTTTACCTGTTATTTGACCAGATGTATCGTCAGAGGTTTCAGACAGTAGAATATTTAAAACACCACTTATCACAGGTTTGTTCATAGATCAAACATTGTTAATATTTATTGCCCACGTTCACAAAAATGAATCGTTACGTTTGGTATAAAAACGTTGTTATACACACAAACGGACGCCAGGGGGCGGCAGAGAGCACGCGCGGTGAGGAAGATGGCGGCGTCCAAGGTGAAGCAGGACATGCCTCCTCCGGGAGGCTACGGACCCATCGATTACAAAAGAAATCTGCCTAAAAGGGGTTTCTCTGGTCAGTACGGGGGATTATCCGTTTATGTGCTTGTTAGAACGATTGCAGAATGTCGTGTTTGCTTCACGGGGCAGTGAAACACCCCCCGAGCTAGCTAGGCAAGCTAACAATGCTAAGGCTGTTTTCAGATCATTGTACGTCTCCATGTCGTTGACAGGTTACAGCATGTTTGGCATCGGCATCGCAGTGATGGTGTTTGGATACTACAAGGTGTTCACGTGGAACAGGCAGCGGAGGTGGGACGTCTGACATCAGACCAACATGTTTCTGCGTTTGTTATATACATCCATATATACGTCCATTTGCTATACATGCAGATCAAATCTAGGGACCAGATGAAATCTTCTCAAAAGAACTTTGCCTGTGTGTTTGTGTGTGTGTATGTGTTTGTTTGTTTGTTTGTGTGTGTGTGTGTGTGTGTGTGTGTGTGTGTGTGTGTGTGTGTACCAGGCTGTTTTGCATTGAGGAGCTGGAGACGCGTATCGCTCTGCTGCCTTTGCTGCAGGCTGAACAAGACAGAAGGTCTCACACTCATTAATATCTTCATTATATCTTTTTGAAAATAGCACTCCATATTTTTGTGCGATTTTCTCCAAATGTTATAAATCTCACACTGCACAAATCTGGTAATTTGTATACGGCAGACTTTTGTCATTTTATTTGAAAAGATGTAAATGGATTAAAAGTCAGGGTGGTTATTCTTTTTTTATTTACCTCAGAGTTGTTTTTCCAGTATGTAACCGTGGAACTTGTGTTTAACATTATTGTGTATTTTAGTTATATCATCTTTTTAAGTTCTGTATTAACATATACAGTAGTTCCCTGTGGACTGTGTGTGCTGTAGTGTTTACTCGCGGTATCTTGTGTAGAACGCTACGCATGCTGCGGGAGAATCTGGAGGAAGAAGCCATCATCATGAAGGACGTCCCAGGATGGAAGGTAGCTCCTTCATGTTCTTCCACATCTGTTTGTTTGTGCAGTATTAAAGGATTTGGACAAAATGTGAAATACCATGTCTCAAAAGTGTGTCTTGAAAATAGCTATTAACCACGTTATTGTATATTAAGTGCTAAACACTAACTAAAAGCCTAAAGAAGTTCAAAAGTGTGTCTTGAAAATAGCTATTAACCACGTTATTGTATATTAAGTGCTAAACACTAACTAAAAGCCTAAAGAAGTTCAAAAGTGTGTCTTGAAAATAGCTATTAACCACGTTATTGTATATTAAGTGCTAAACACTAACTAAAAGCCTAAAGAAGTTCAAAAGTGTCTTGAAAATAGCTATTAACCACGTTATTGTATATTAAGTGCTAAACACTAACTAAAAGCCTAAAGAAGTTCAAAAGTGTGTCTTGAAAATAGCTATTAACCACGTTCTTGTATATTAAGTGCTAAACACTAACTAAAAGCCTAAAGAAGTTCAAAAGTGTGTCTTGAAAATAGCTATTAACCACGTTATTGTATAATAAGTGCTAAACACTAACTAAAAGCCTAAAGAAGTTCAAAAGTGTGTCTTGAAAATAGATATTAACCACGTTATTGTATATTAAGTGCTAAACACTAACTAAAAGCCTAAAGAAGTTCAAAAGTGTGTCTTGAAAATAGCTATTAACCACGTTCTTGTATATTAAGTGCTAAACACTAACTAAAAGCCTAAAGAAGTTCAAAAGTGTGTCTTGAAAATAGCTATTAACCACGTTATTGTATATTAAGTGCTAAACACTAACTAAAAGCCTAAAGAAGTCCAAAAGTGTTTGGCAAGTGGAAAGGTGCAGGAATATTTCCACAGAAATTCAACATCTGTTAAATTATCCGTTATAGTGTGTGGGTGTGTGTGTGTGTTTGCGTGTAGGTGGGTGAGAAGGTGTATCACACAGAGCGCTGGATCACTCCAAGTGTAGACGAGCTCTTTAACCTGCGTCCTCGGGAGGAGCTGTTGGAGAAGAAGTTTGGCTTCATGTCCTACCTGTAGGGTCCTGCCCCACACACCCGTGCCCAGCACGCCTGACCCTCACTGGGTCTGGAGACCAGCGTGGTCCCCTTGCCCAGCTCTGGAAGAAACGAGCGGCCTGTTCCGGTTTGTAAATGTTTCAAGTATTAAATATGTTTTCGTTACTTCCCAGAACTTTCTCTGAATCTTTATTTTTGCACCTTACATTTTTATTTCTGCCCAGTAACCATAGTAATGAACATAACTACATACTGGGTGTTTAACAATTTTTTTGCTATATACTAGTGATTCCACAAGTTAAGAATAACTTAAAATGTAATAATTTTAATAACGTTAAATAGAACATACATAGGTGTAGGCTTAAGAGTTTGTAAAGAATAAATTCACTCACCCATCTATAGCATTTTATTTCCCACTATGGAAAAGATTATTCATGATTGTTTATAGTCATAACGCTGAGTTAGGGACTTGTAAGTTAGCAGTAAGTAAGTAAGTAAAAGTAAGTAAAATACATTTATATAGCACTTTTCACAGGCACAAGCCACAAAGTGCTTTACAACGGAAAATAAAATAAAATAAATCAAAGACACAAAAACACACTATAAAACAGAAATAAAATACAGTGTACAAGGTCAACGGCTGCAACCTCCACCACTAACTAAACGCCTGCGTAAAAAGGAAAGTCTTTAGCTGTTTTTTAAAAGTATCTACAGTGTCAGCTGATCTTAAATGTGGAGAAAGTGTGTTCCACAGTTTTGGAGCAACCACCTTAAATGCTCGGTCTCCACGAGTCTTTAGACATGAGCGTGGCACAGACAGTAAACTCAGGTTGTTTGACCTGAGTAATCGTGATGAAGTGTAGGGGTGGAGCAGGTCAGCGACATACACAGGAGCTGTGTTGTGTAGTGCTCTGTATGTTAAAGTTAAAATCTTGAACTGGATCCTGAATTCTACAGGAAGCCAGTGTAAGGATTTTAAAATGGGTGTTATGTGAGACCGTCTGCTTGACTTGGTCAGTAACCTCGCTGCAGCGTTTTGAATTATCTGTAAACGACCACGAGCTGATACACTGAGAGATGAAAACAAGGCATTACAGTAGTCTATGCGAGATGAAATAAACGCATGGATCAGCATCTCCAGATCTGCTGTTGAGACCATAGATCTCAGTTTACTGATATTTCTCAAGTGGAAGAAACAGGATCTTGACAGCTGTTTAACATGAGAATCAAATGCTAAAGACTGATCGAAGATAACTCCCAGATTTCGGAGGCTAGTGTGGACAGCAGAGGAAAGAAGTCCAAGATTTTGCTTAATCGTTTGACTAAGCCTATCAGGAGCAATGATCAATACCTCAGTCTTGTTATCATTTAGCTGTAGGAAGTTATTTGAGGTCCATTCTCTGATTGATTGAAGACAATCTAATAGCCTAGACAAACTATGAACCTCACTTGGTTTAAAAGAGAAATAAAGCTGAATATCATCAGCAAATAAATGATAGGAAATATTAAAACTATTTAAAATCTGCCCCAAAGGTAACATATACAAAGAAAACAACAAAGGCCCTAAAACTGAACCCTGTACCTGGGCCTGTCTGAGTTAATGCAACCACAGACTGTTGTGGGGTTTGCTATGATGTTTTCAGGCAATGTTTATGACTGAGTGCGTTACCCATAGCTCTCACGTACTGTCTGGGGCGTCTTTTTTCCCTACAATGATGAATGGGCTTTAATATCTTTAGTCTGGTATCTTTTGAAGCACATGGCTGACAATTCACAACATTTACAGTTAAATGCTAAACGTATGAAATAATGGTGATTTTTATTTACAAGAAGCAAAGCTAACAGTAGCCTACTGCTGCTAGTGGCTGTGAACCAAAATATAGGCCTAAATGCTAGTGTGGGGGAAATATAACTCCGTCTTAAGGCCAGCGTGTGCGGGTGGTGTTTGTGAATTTCACATCTAAGCTCCAATGGCATTTCTCTTTTGTATATGGTCAAGGATCCCACCATGTTGCTATGGTGTGGACCGCACAGTGTGAATTCGAGAATGTTCATAAGTACCTACGGAAAAACAAGGTCATCAGTCTCCTGTGGTAGGTCTTCAGTTTAGCAGCTTTATTTGAGTTAAAAGTTGATTCACACGTTAAATCAGGGAAAACACGTAATGAAAATCATGGAATTTTGCCCGATAACACTAGGGTCCAACAGAACCCTGATGTAAGAGAGGGTAGCTACCCCTGTAGGGCAGCAGCTGTTGCTTAATTACAGTATCTTTAGACAAAACCGTTATCAAGGTCTTTTTCATCAAAGCTGCCAGTGATTTCTGAACTTACTGTATGTACTCTGTGACAATGAACTGGTGTAAAAAATAAAAATCTGAATCACACTGAATTTATTAGAACAGGAAAGAAATATAACCGTGTGTAAAGATATTGGCTTAATAATCCACTACAGGTGGCATAGTCCACCAGTGGCCACAGCCTGAGAAAACAGCAGCTGCACTGGCCAATCCGACCACGGCAGCAGTGACGTAGCTGAGGGGCAGCAGTGAGTGTCCTCACCCACCCTCCCTCCGTGTTGGTGCAGGAGTGCATGACCATCATCTTTTACCCAGAATGCCCCATGCCGGACGTCTAAAATGACCCTTTCTGCTCTGTCTACAGACCCAAGAAAAACCGAGAAAAAAATTTTACTTGGAAAGGTTCAAGTCTTCTTTAGGCTGTAATCTTTCATGCAATATATCTGATCCAAAACAATTCAAGTATACACTCTGTGCACAATTATTTGGCAAGTGAGTATTTTGACCATTTTTAGGCATATTTGGCGACTTCAAGTTGAATAAACATGAATGCTTAATGGATTTAAGCATAGCAGGTGATGTGTGTCTGTGTAATGAAGGGGGTGTGGTCTAAGGAGATCAACACTATTTCAAGGTGTGCACAAGTATTTTGTTCTTCAGGCAAAATGAGCCAACAAAGAGATTTAAATGACTCTGAAAAGTAAAAAAATTACCAAAGTCCAAGAGGGCTACAGCACTCTTGAAATCGCTACGAAATTGGGACGTATTCACAGAACCATCAAATGTTTTGTTGCTAATAGTCAACGGGGTCGCAAGAAACGTGTTGAGGGAAAAAAAGGACGTAAATGAACTGCAAAGGATTTGAGAAGAATCAAGTGTGAAGCTACCAGGAACCTGTTATCTTCCTGGAATATCAATAACTACAAGATACTCAGAGACATGGCCAAGGTAAGAGAGGCCGAAACCCCACCGCCACTGAACAAGACACAAGCTGAAGTGTCTAGACCGGTCCAAGAAATATCTGAAGGTTCAAAGGTTTTATGGACTAATGAAATGAGTGACTCTTGTCGGACCAGATGGATGGCGAGCCAGTAAAGGCATTAAAGATGAAAAATGAATGAAGTGGCCCCCATCCTCACCTGACCTGAACCCAGTTGAGAACTTGTGGGCAATTCTTAAACGGGAGATTTACAGTGAAGGAAAACGGTACAGCTCTCTGAACAGTGTCTGGGGTGGCTGCTGCACAAAAAGTTGATCGTCAAACTGATCAAGAAACTGACAGACTCCATGAATGAAATTCTTATCACTGTTATTGAGTAGAAGGGTGGCTATATTGGTCACTGATCTATTTTTTTATATGTCAGAAATGCTTATTGGAAGCATTTGAGTTCTCACTTGAACAGTTGAAAATAAAGTGACATGTGAAAATGTGTTTTTTTCACTTAGCTGCATAATAATTCTGCACAATAATAGTTGCCCAATAATTGTGCACATACAGATATTCTCCTAAGAAAGAATATCCTTCAGTTCACGTCATTCAGCGCCATCTTATGGCTAAAGCAAGTCCAAGACCCGTCACTGGGGGCAGTGGCGTAACCCAAGCCGTGTCCTAATATCCTGCTCAAGTTGTGCAGGTTCTAAGTGCCCAAAGCCAGCTGTCACAGGCATTCCATCAGGCCAGAAATCATCGAGACACAGAACACAAGAGCTACAGACCACAGCAATGAACCTGCAAATACTGCAGTGTCTGTTTCCCCATTCTGCCATATGAGTGTTTTGTACTCACTAGCTAAAAAACAAAAACACGTACAGGTGCATCTCAATAAATTAGAGTATCATCAAAAAGCTCATTATTTCAGTAATTCAGTAAATTACTGAAAATCTATTTGAAGTGTTTTTCTGTTCATGTTGATTATGGCTTACAGCCAACGAAAACCCAAAATGTCGGCCTACTGAAAAGTATGTACAGTAAATGCCCTCTGTACTTTGTTCAGTGCGGTGTGGCAGGGAGGCGATTAGCATGTGGCACTGCTGAGGTGTTATGGAAGCCCAGGTTGCTTTGATCGCAGCCTTCAGCTCGTCTGCATTGTTGGGTCTGGTGTCTCTCATTTTCCTCTTGACATTACCACCCAGATACTCTATGGGGTTTAGGTCAGGTGAGTTTGCTGGCCCACAGCGATACTGTAGTTATTAATTCAGGTATAGGTACTTTTGGCAGTGTGGACAGGTGGCAAGTCCTGCTGGAAAAAGAAATTTCAAGAAAACACATGAAATCGATCACTCTTTATATATATGCGTTTCACTTTTTGAATTACTGAATTAACCTCTTAATTATATTCTAATTTATTGAGATGCACCTGTATATCCTTTTTCTAAATGAAACATCCCACTATGATCACAGGAATACTGCTGCCTGGATAATATTGTGGATGTGGTTCACTGTGAACACAGCACTACCACCATCATAGTAGTGACTCAGACTCCATGTTACTGTTATGTCAGGAGATCCAGCCAACACCTGATCTGTGGTCAGAAACTAGCCACAGAAAAAATACTTCTATGTAATCTATATATACATTATATGGTCAAATGTATTGGGTCACATCTCAATCAATAACTTCATTCATGGTTCATTCAGTCCTGCAGGCCACAGGTGTATAAAATCAAGCTGTGGTGATCTAGAGCGGGGTCACGAGTGCTGAGGTGTTCTAGAGCGGGGTCACGAGTGGTGAGGTATCATAGAGCGGGGTCACGAGTGCTGAGGTGTCATAGAGCGGGGTCACCGAGTGCTGAGGTGTTCTAGAGCGGGGTCAGGAGTGCTGAGGTGTTCTAGAGCGGGGTCAAGAGTGCTGAGGTACGCACGTGCAGTAAAATTGCCAGGCGGCTCTGTTCACTTAACAATCACAGAGCTCCAAACTTCTTCTGAGATCAACAAAAGAACTGTGGGCCGGAAGCTTCAGGGTACAGGTTTCCATGAACAAACTGCTGCACACAAGCCTAACATCACCAGGCCTGTGTTCTGCAGAGTGATAAATCACATCTCCATCCATCTGTCTGATGGACGAGTCTGGTTTGGTAAATGTCAGTAGGTTACCTGCCTGACAGCAATGTGATAATGTTTGGTGTCGGTGTAATATTTATGGTTGTTCTTCACAACCTTTGTTTCCAAAATCATACTTCAGCATACCAAGACAGTTTGGGCAATCGTGGTTACCCAACAAAGAAAGCAAAGTCCAAAAAAGTAGTTGAGTGAGATTGGTGTAGAACTCAAAATGTCCTCCACAGGGCCTTGAACATCAAATACCTTTGGGATAAACTAGAATAGACATTATGAGCCTGTACCTCACGTCCAATATCAGGGTCTGAGTCCGGATGAATGGGTCACATTTTTCCAGATACACTTCCCAGAAGGTGGGAGCTGTAGCTGCAACGTTTGGAGGACCAATTATTAATGTCTATAGATTTTGAATGGGATGACATGTCATGAAGGTGTAATACATAAATGTACCAAAACATTTGTCCACAGCGAGCACACACATATTTAAAGACGAATCTGTGATAACAGCCATGCTTGCTGCAGTGTGGAGCATTAATGAAGTCAAATGCTTCATTAATTAAAACACACCATGTCATCTTGCCACACCAATGAAGAGTGCTTTACATTATACAAAAGCACAACCTTAAAATGTACCCATTCCTTGGTTAAAACCGTTATTTTACTATGGTAACAAGTCTATACATTTTACCACCAACGCCCTCCCTGAAAATTTGCACTGAAATATTGTGCACTATAAACTGGCAACTACATAAAACACATCAGAAAACAATGAATTAGTTTGCTACTTAAGCACCAGACAACAATATTTAGAAATTGCATTTATTCAGTTCATGAAACATGTTTATCTACTCGTCATCTTTGATCACATTTGTAGCATATTTTGCCATTGGCTACATCTACGCAGCAGCTGTATCATCCGTATACACTAGAATGGTTTAAAGCAATAGCACCAATCCCTAGTTTGTCCCTAGTGTCTATCTCAGGCCTTCGGATATGAACGCTGAAAATTTGCCAGAAGGCAAACATTAGCATATTCGCCATTATACAAATGATGAATATGCAGTGGACAGCGATAACTTATCAATTCACCTCGATTAGTGTCAACCACTAGTGACCATTTTGGTGTTGTGCAAATGATGATTCTTCTAAGGGTTATGAAAGTGCCGTAACCCGTCTGGGCCAAACATTAGCCGCCCCCGTGGAAAGAAATTTCTCCGTAGTCTTTTTTTTTGCTCTGCCAGCTGACATGACCCAAATTTCTTCCATGTCACACCTAGTAGAAGAAAGATGGAGTCAGTACGGAGTCAAGTCAGTAGACACCGGGCCAGTTGGACCCCAGTAAACGCATGTTAACCATTACAACAAAACACTATTCCTTACAGTTAGCCTCATTTACAAAACACCACGATGTAGGACTACGAATATAATCATAATACGAACCTCAATCTTGAACATTGGGAGATTAGCCATCACTGCCACGCAGAGGACCCCTGATGAACTGAAAGACCTTTCCCTGGAGACATTTTCAACCTAGTCAAAAAACAAACAAGCAATCACCAGGCATGAAGAGGGGAAATGACTAATGATTAACCAATACTTTGCTAGATTAATATACTTCTAGAAATACTTAATTAAAAATGAGTTAGCACTACAAAACATGGAGCATGAAACAAACCATACAAACTCTATGGGTGACTAAGCAAACTGTGCTCCAGAGGGAGACTGCTAATTCAGATGGGCCAGAACACAAATTTTCACAATTTCAAAGGATGAGTGAATGGGACATGAGAATTAATGTGGACTTTGGGTTGAGCCAGGTCTCACTCGCAACATGACGCATGTGAACTTAAAGCTCAAAAACGCCAGGATCCTGGGGAAGGCAGCCGGTGACAATAAGGGGCCCAGGACACCGTGCAGGCGCGTGTCAAGAGACAGGGCTGACATTTGTAGCATGGTGGGGATGTAACTTGGTAAACACTGCCGCATTTATTTAAGAGGAAAATACTGGATAGAGGATTGTGAACAGGAGAGCAAATGAAGATTACCTCACACACACAGGCCTATTGTCACTCCACACATCAACTAGACCCAGTGCTGCAGTCTCCTCCTGTTCCAAAGACAGGAGGGCCCACTTCCGTAGGTGCACAACTTCATTCTCCAAGGACGCGAGAGGGGGATTTTGCTCTTTACAAGAAAGCACAGCTCTTTGGATACATCGATGCAGTTTTTCGGATCAGAGCCAAAAGCATAACTGTTAATCAGCACAACTGTCCATCAGTGGAATGTTGCAACATTTTTGGTGAACGAAAGACTACAATCTTCCTAAATGTTTAGTTAAAAGGCACTTTAGGAGCAGAATTGGCAATTTTGATAGTTATTTAAAAAAAATAAATAAATAAAGTCTTGATGTTGGCATTATACATAATTATAAATAAACTGTCAAAGTGCATGTGGTCTTGCATGTAATCTGCGTTTTTAAATAAAGAGTGATAGTGGGACACCAAACACTCCTTTTCCTTACACTGTCTGATCAAAGTGTGCAATGGCTCCATTTATGTGCAGTTTTAAAAGGTCAGTGCAACTTTCCAATTTACATATTAAATAAAAGTGAGGCATTGAGTATCCAGTCAACTTTTTGAAACCCTTCAGCATTGTGAACTAGTTCAAAGTAGAAGCAAAATCAGAGCATTTTCAACAGTTTGGTTCATTTAATAGGCTCCATAAAGCCAAAAATCAAAAAAACAAACAAAAATGTAACGAGTGAGTCAGTTTAGACACAGAACAGAGCACATTCCCCCCCAGTAGTTTGGGAGGAGGACTTGAGTTATAGTACTAACAGGTTTTCAAAATTAATCCTTTATCTTCCACATAGATTACTATATAATTTTACTAGTTTCGGTCCATCATTACAGCTCGTTTTTCCTCATTTGTTCTTTTTAAAATGCAAAAACGTTGGAGCAGAGCAGAAGATACCTCAGGGGGAGTGAGGTTGAACTGGTAAGCTTCACGAGGAGCACCAATGTTGACCACCACCTCACTCGAGCAGTGTTCACCAGTCTGAAAGGAATTCACTGTATGGATACTTGACAAGGACAAAAAGCACCCCCCTCCCCTTACTGTCTATTAAAAGAGCTCTTTTCAAATGGATCTTATAGCTGTAGTATCATTTTAACTAAATCCACCCTAAAGCATATATGCCCTTTAAGAGGTAGAAATCCATTAAAACATTCCCAGAATAGGGAATGAAACTTAAGAGATCCTTCAGGTTTCAAACTGTAGCACACCCCATGCAAATATGTAAATGGTGGTTGGACCAATAGCGATAACAATACTGTGGCTGTCGATTCGAACAGACCGCAAGAACTGCTTGGTTGTGGGGTCTCGAAAGAAAGGAAAAAAAAATAAACTTGGGAGCCAGGACGCTCCCTGCAAACACAGAACATTTCACAGCCAATATGAACAGACTCCCCATCTCCACAGATTTTTTTTTGTTTCTTTTTTTTTCCCTTTTAAATAAAAAACAGAAAGCTACTACATGAAAAGATCCTTGAGGAGTACATCTTTAGAAAACGCACAGCCAGTGAAGGGTTGGGTCTTGGGTTTTTACTCGTTTGCAGCTGAGGAGGAAGCAGGTACACATAAGACACGGAAGCATCTTAACACAATGTTGGTTAACTAGACAGACAACATCCCATCAGCCATCAGTGTGAAGAAGACATGGCAAAAGTGCCACAAAAAAAGGTGGCGGCTCCACGATCGACACACCCGGAGGGGGGAGGGGCCTTGGTTATTGGCTGCGACTCATTTAGTGGGCGGACCAAAAAGCAAGCAGGCACACAAAGCCTCGTTTAGAAGCAGTTGCTGTCCCTCAGGAGGTGGCCATAGCAACATGACGCCACTCCCCACTAGGTTTTTCACTTCACCAAAATCAAAGTCAAGCGTGCGATGCGACTAGTCTCGACCTGCGCTAAAACACCTGTGCTGTTGGGTAACTCATTAGAAGGAATCAATGTGACTTGGCAAATGTTCGTAAAACAAAATTTTTTTTAATTAGAGCAGAAGATCTGTTCCCCACATTTGTAAATATGAAGCAACAAAAACTCGTCTAAAATGTTTTTTTTTATAGAAATGCAACTTAAAAAAATAAAAACAAAAACTCAGGGCCTGTGGTGCACTAAGACAAGAGATCTAGGACGAAGCAGAATAGCTAATACGTACCATAGCCGTCGTAGCCATCTCTGTAAGAGCCCCCGCGGTCTCCATAGCTGGAGCCCCTGAACAGACGAGACGACACGAAAGCAGCGTCACGAGATCGTACGGCACTTCCACACTACTAGAGTGTGTCTGGGACCATTTGTTGTGTAATAGCTTAAGTGAAGAAACGGTAAAAATGACCTTCTTACTTGTCTCGGTTGTAGCCGCCACTCTCTCCAGAAGAGTAGCCGCCACCACCTCCGCTCTTGTAGCCTCCTCCGCCTCCGCTATAGCTCCGGTCTCCGCCGTAGCCTCCGCCGCCACTATACCCCCTATCGCCGCCTCCGTAGCTGCGGTCACTGCTGCCATAGCTCCTGTCTCCTCCATAACTCCTGTCACCGCCATAGCCTAGGAATAAAACATTTAAACACATTAAAAAAAAAAACCCCCACTGCAGTTGTATATTGACTTTTCACATTTTACCACTGCATGTGTGTTAAAATTTGGCTACATTCAAGTAAATAACCCCTTGGCACACCTCTTCCTCGTCCTCCTCTAAAAAATCCTCCTCTTCCTCCGCCACCGGCTCTGTATCCACCTCCACCGCCGCCTGAACGGCCGCTGCCGCCTTTGCCGGCCTCATCCACGCGAATCGGCCTGCCGTCCACAGACTAGAGGGGGAGAAAACGGGGTCAGTGTGTTGAACAGAAAGACTTGAAACGTACTTTGATTAAACCAGTTTCACTCACCTTCCCGTTCATTCCCTCCATGGCATCTTTCGCATCGTCGGGGTTCTCAAATGTAACGAAACCAAAACCCCTCGACCTGTTCGTTTCCCTGTTTCTGGCAACGTGGACTGCGGAGAGAAAAAAAAAAAAAAAAAGGCACAATTTCCGTGAGGTTGAAAAGCCGCAATCAACAATATTTAAAATTAACACGAAAAAGAAGAAAACCCCCAAACTCACCATTTGAGATAATCCCGTACTTGGAGAAGGCCTCTTCCAGCGACTGCTCTGTCGTGTCGAAGCTTAGGCCGCCAACAAAAAGCTTACCTTCGTCACACATGTTTCTGCTATATAAAAAAATGAAAAAAAAAAAACATAAAAATTCACAAATTCACAACACGACGAACAACTTTATCCGGGCCCGGCGACAGACGATCCCTCGTGTTTAACCACGCCAGGCAGCGCGCATCTTAAAGTAGGTCAAACAATACACCCCTCCCCCACCCGCGCGAGGCGCCCGCTCCCCGCTAGCCTAGCCGTCCTGACGACGAGGCCCCGTTACACGCCAACTTAAAACCAGCCATTTACAAATTAAAACATTCATCATCGTTATTTAATAAATAACTATTATTTTGAATATCGTATTTTTTAATGGCTAGGCGCCGACAACTGTAGGCCGACCGGCAAGGTAAGTCAGCTACGCCAGCTAGCTAGTTAGCCAGCCAGCTAGCGAGCTCGTTGGCGCGAGCAGAACTAGCTTAGCTCGCAGCGCCATTTTGACTCGCCCGGTTTTTTGGCTAGCGCGCTAAAGCTACACACACACACACACGGCAAAGAAAGACGCTAGGTTAACGCTAGCGCGCGCTCGGAAAAAAATCTACCGCGCGCTCGTTAAGATTTACTCTACCGAGGAATCAGGAAAAAAAAACAAGAATAGTCAGTTTAAGGAAAAAAGACAAAGATGAACGACGTACCTTTCTTAGCTACTAGCAAGATATGCGATTTTTTTTTTTTTTTTAGATGTTAGCTCTCGTAATGTCTGCCTGCTCCGGCGAGTCGAGCTCAGTGTGGGGGCGGGGAGGGTGGACGTTAGCTTTTAACGACGAAGCGGATGGGCGGGGCCTGATTAGCATACTATTTTAATATTCAGCAGATCTATTAATTATCGCGCGTTCAGGGTTGGAAAAGCGTTGTAATTTACGGTTATTGATTTCTTAGCATTATCCTTGTTGCGATAAATGACAAGATATAGCCTATACTGGGTGCTTATTTTACAGGCTCAGATTGTAATCTGTAATGTGCAAATATATATATATATATATATATATATATATATATATATATATATATATATATATATATATATATATATATACATACATACATACATATATATACATATATATATTATTTGCACATTACAGATTACAATGGTTTTAAAAACCATGACATACTGGCAAACTTTCAATGATTTCATTGATTTCAATTCATTGTTAAACAAAAACTAGAAAAAAAACCACAATATGAGCTTGCTTTAAAGTTTACTGTTTAGTTGCATAGCCTGTCAGACTATTCTCCAAGAAGCAGGCCTATAGAAGCACATTTCTGTAGCACACCATCATTTATTTGGTGCCTGTTTTTCTAAATTCCTTTCACAGCTTCCTGGTGGCCCATCACATTCACATGAAGATGCAGTCTTTACAGCCAACCAACTTGCACTTAGCCATGTAGACAATGGAAATGCTTATGTGTGAAGTTTATTCATTGACTTCTGTTGGGAGTTTTTCTCCTGACCCAGATAGGCCCCAACACTGCCCCGAATAACCGATTGGTTTTGACTGAGTGACCCAAGCAAAGTCTTAACACCAAATGTTATTTTCAGATAAATTTATATTAAATAATAGCAAGTAAGTACAAAATAGCCAAAGTATATGTGGTACAAACTCTCCAGTGCACTGGTGCTAGTTGCCTAGAATTCTACCTAACCCAAGTGGATCTCAGCAGCATCCGAGCAAAAAGTCCCCTGTGCTGGGCGATGTCCTCCCGTTCATACCCTTTCTCTCTAGGTTTCAGTAACTCCCCCACCTTCACTGCTCTCCATCTAAACCCACCTGCTCCTCTCTAATCGCCTGCCTGCTTATCTAAAAACTCCTTACCTTCCATCTTGCACTGAGTGAGCTCATCCTGTTCTTCTCAAGGCCACTGTGGTGTCTTCACTTCTGCTCTTCCACAGTCTTCCAGGAAAACATTAAGTTTCGCTTCACCTTTAAGTTTCTTTTTTTCCTACACTTCCAGCATTGAACACCATCAGCCCCATTGCAGTGATCTACAGTCTCGGAGACCTTGGCCTACTGAAGGTTCTTGGACTTTCTCAGTGACAGCCACCAATCTCCTAACGAGTGGCTCCATCTCCTCCACACTCATGATGAAAATATTTTCCCCACAAGACTGGATTGCCAGGCACGACATAAACTCCATCATCAAATATTCAGGTATAGCTCGGTTGTGCCAGGCTTGATGTATAACACAGGGAAGATGTAGAATTGCTGGTGAACTGGTGCTCTGAGAAGCATCTGTGTTACATCATCAGAAATACTAAGGAGTTGATCAACTTTGCCAAGCAGAACGTAACCCACAGATTCTTCAGCATCAAGGAACTGTCGTTGTACTGTATTGTACTGTTGAGAGAGGTGACGGCTTCAAGCTCCTTGGCGTCTACATAAGCCAAGACATCACATGTCCCTGCACACCTGCACATACATCATAAAAACCCACCCACACCTACCTTTCCCCAGCAGGCTGTGAAAGATCAATCCTCACCCCCAGATCCTCACTGGTCTCCACAGATGCAGGTTAGAGAGCATGGTGAGTACCCGTGTGACAGGTCCATATAGCATATCTACTGTGCCTAACTGCAGGTTCTGCAGAAGGTGGTCAGATCATTGGGAGAACATTGCCAGCAGGCATATACGACATTTATGAACAGAGATATCTGAGGAGAGTTCTCCACATTCCCAGGGACCCCACACACTCCATATACCACTTATTCACTCTCCTTCCATTAGTCAGGAGGCATCGCACTGTTCAGTCACAAACGTAAAGGCACAGTTTCTACCTCAGAGCTGAGCAGGCGCTTGTTCCCACTCTCCCTGTCACACACACACACACACACACACACACTCACACACACACACACACACACACACACACACACACATATATGTATATATATGCATAGTATGTATAGTCAGTTTTACAGCGTGTGTATATATACACACATACACACACGTGTGTGTGTGTGTGTGTGTGTGTGTGTGTGTGTGTGTGTGTGTGTGTGCATATATACACTGTATATAAACACTGTAAAACTATGGCTATTATGTTACAGGTTTCAAGGATTCAAGGACTCATCAATTGGGACCATAAATATATTTATAATGTGCACTTGAACTGTAGTAGCCAACTGGTATTAGTCATGGGTAATCATTAATATAGAGTGTGCAATACATACCTTATGCACGGCACTTGAATGTGCGATAACGCCTGTTAAGACACCCTTTAGTATACCTTAGTATACCTTCATACAGTATACCATCTGGTTCTTTATGGGTAGTACCATGCAACATGAGTTTATCCTAAAAATCAAAGCTATGGCAAAACCCCTGGGAACCCCGGGTGCTATAGCCCAAGGCGTGAGATGGCATGATGGTGACTCCTCTCTGATTTGCAAGTGTTTGAATGCTGGCTCCGCTTATGTAGGTGAGATATAGTTAAAAGTAAATGGCTATGCAAAGTGCTCTCACCCCAAGAAAAGAAGAAAAGAAAAGCAGTAAGGACCTGTTCTTTGAAGGAAGTCATTTGAGAGGTTTAAGCGGTAGTTTCCTGTTGTTGTTAACACGTGGACCTAGATTTATAAGAGCTCTGAAACATGTATGTAATGGGCAAACTAACTGTTCTTCTTGAAATTATGTTATAGTGATCTATATGTTTATTTTCCATTTTATGAAGATGAAGGACATCATATTGGGCCTGGCTATAGCCTACCAATTCTAAAGTAACTTGAAGGTAAGCTAGCGCAGGTCAAACTGACTGAACATTCAGTATTTAAAACTCAAATGCATCTTTGCAAAAGCAAGAAGCAAAAGTAAAGTCAGTTTAATTAGAAGGCGGAGCAACAGGTGGGTCAGACACACCTCCTGCACACACCTGATTTAGGAACTTGGAGAGCATTTTCTGCCGTGACTGTGATAAACCTCTAACGTCCTGTGAGCTCTACAGTGTGATGAACCTGAAGCTTCAAGAAGCTCGTGAAGCACAAAGGGAAAAACACTGCATGGCAGGAAGTGACAGTAAGATTGTTTGGAATGGAAATAAGAATGTTTTCTGATTCATATGTTAATATATTTCCTAGTAAGCCACAGCAAACCATGGAAAATATAGTACACTTGAAATCACAAAGATAAATATGTGTAACAACACAAACAATAAAAAAAATTTTTTAAGCGTATGGAGCTTTGAATTTGAGTCTGCTGTGAGGTTTAAAGCTCATAATATTATACATCCTCAGAGCTATACGCAGGTTTCAATCTAACTCTTATTTGACTTACAGTTTCAATCACATTACAGAGAAATGCTTGTGTAGTGTGAGGAGTTTTACCCAGGACACTTATTGGTTTAGCATGGCACGTCCCTCAGCACTGCAAGAGTCAACATTATTAGCCACCTATGGCTAATTTCAAATATTGTGTAGTTTGAGCTAGACCATCATGTTAAATAATGCACGTAGCAGCATATATATAGCATATATATCAATAATATATATATATATATATATATATATATACACACACACACATGTATATCTACATAGTCCTGGTGTTTTACTGCATTTCATTAAGCTAAATTTAACAGAATACCAACATTCATTAATATATTTCATTGCACTTATTATTTCTCCCTTACGCAATGTACACAGGACATCCAGCTTCATAATGTTACAGACTGACCTCTGTCATTATTTACTTCCCCTCAAAACGGACCAGAACTGGGTCAGATCTACAATTACAATTAGGCTAATAAACTAACACAACAGGCAACCGTGGCCCAAATCCAACCTTTTCCTCCACATATCACGTGTATTTGTCATTTGGAAGGCAGTGTGAACAGCAGAAACCACACTGAAACTGCCATTTTCAGAGATTTGGACTACTTTCATATATGTTAATGAAATATGATCTACATATCTGATAACACAATTACAGTTATTTTGGTTATTCATGCTGTTTTTTGTATTGCAGTTATGCATGGTGTTGTTTGGAATAATACGTTTTAAGACAAGATGACAAGAAAAAACTTTAATGATCCACAGCGAACCTGCTGTGTCACAGAATCATACATATTGTAGTGAGTTTGGGGGGGGGGGGGGTTAAGGGCTGAGATTGTACCTGTGGGCAATTCAATTGTAGATTAATTAGGGCCAATCACATAAAAGGACAGGTGATGCGAGAAAGGACATGCTTGTTTTGGGCCAAACTTGGTGAGTTTGTGAGCGGTGTGTAGTTTAGTGTGGGAGGGTATCGTTCGCTGGGGTTAGAGCAGCCGGCGATGAAGATAGTAGCTAGTTTAGATGTTCCTGCGTCAGGAGGGCAGGAGCGGTTACCTCCTGTAGGAAGGTAGTTGGGGAGGTTAGGGTAGGACTCACCTGTGTCGCTGTGAAGGAAACTGGACGAGGCCATGAGCTCAGACCCCGGGGGAGGAGGATGTTTACCGTCGAGATAAGTAGTGATTTTAGAGTAACTGCATCGTTTCTGTTTTAATTAGTGTTTATAAATTCGGGGGGGAGGCCCTTCTGTGTGAGGTGGTGTTTAATGGTTTGCTGTGGTGGCTGTTTGCAGTGACAGACCTCGAGTGTTGTGGTTGGGGTGTGTGTAAACTTATTTAGGGTTGCTACTGGTCCAACGTGCGCCACCGCCTGACTGCCTATAGATTGCCAATAAATAGTCATCTTTAAAAATTATCCCGGTGTTTGTTTGGTTATATTTAATCTCTGAGCCGGATCTATCCGGTTTAGCAAAGGTGGTGACCGCATTTTCGCTACCTAGTGCATTTAGGCAAGAAATAATATAAATTTACACACATCGTAGTCGGAAGATTAGCAGGAATGATCGCGGTAGACTACTAGTCCAAAGTGCTGAAGGTGAGAAATGCATCTAAATACATGGAGCAGGCGCGCAAGCCTGCAGGTTTTTCAGGTTTTCTTCCCATTGCAATGATCACAGCACTCGGTCTAAAGGGCAGAGAATGAAAGTGAAAGAAGACTCTGAACAGCCCAGCAAGCAGGAGATGAGTAGTATATGAAGGAAGGACACGCGTCGTAAAGCAAAGTTGTCTTAGTGCGGCGGGGTGGAGGGATCTCGCACGTGGTTCTTTGACACAGTGCAGATGTATCAGTCCGCCAATGAATGGGTTCCTCTGTGGTTCTATCATCCTGGGCAGAAGACGTGGTGTTCTAATGGTGAACCGAGAGTTCGGTGTTCTGCTACAACCCGCAGTGTGTCCAGCCCGAGTCGTACTACACAGCCAGCATTCCCGTACAGTTTGTTCATGACCGTTTTGTTGGTACCAGAACAAAACGGCACAGAATATGGCACTTGCGACAACAAACTGGTGGAATGTTCATAAGAGTTTAATGCACCCCAGAAGAACATCCGACTCCTCAAAAAGTACAGGCGCATTTCTTCAACACTGGGCAGGTGTTAGAATTACTGCCCCTTCATGCTGGGCCAGATGGGTTATCATCTGCCCGGTTTCCCCCGAGAGTCCTTTTAAATTCAGTACCGGAAAAAAAATCTCATTAATAGTTCCGATTTTGCACATGCGGATCGGTTTTCCACTTCTACCTGCTGTGTAAACGTAGCTTTCGATTCCAGAAAAAAAACTTGGTCATAAATATCATGCTTGGCTGTAATTTCCTCACGCGGCCACTGGAGGTCAGCGTTTCCTTTTGCTGAACGGGCTGCTTCGTGCGCCATCTTGGAGCCACGCGTTTAACACCAAGCGGCACATAGTTAACATGCTTATTTTACCGACGTGCACTGTTAAACGTAGTTTTCTTTTACATCAATTGTGTCGATTTTTTTATCCGGCCCACCCAGGAGGGGTGTATATAAGGACATCTAATTTGTTGTGTAAAAACAGACTGATGTAAATAAAGTGAAAAAAGTGTCTGTATCGGTCAACAACTGCGTCGTCCATATTCAGGCATCGTTATAATTTTAAATCATTTACATATTTACGTTATTACCCCGTTAAAGCTCTAAAGTTGGGGGTTACTCCCATTTCCGGGGTTTGTCATCCGGGTGCTTGTTCCGTCTCTCTCACCGGACAGGTCTCTCTTCTACATTATACGATGGCCGCACAGCCGGTCTCCTGTCATCCCAAATGCACACTGAAGACTCATCTCTTTGACAAGTGTTTGAATGTAATATATTAATACACTTAAAGCAAATATTTTATTTTAGTTGCCCATAAACTGTCTGGATGCATCACCATGTTTAGTACTTAAATAATCTATTGTGTAATTGTATTGTAGCACTTTGTTTTATTATTAATATACTGCAGTATTGAATAGCATTGTGTTGTATTATGGCACATAATACTACTAGAGTATAGTATTGTGTTATAGTACAGTGTGGTGTGGTTTTCTTGTAGGCCTATTCTCAATGTAGGTTTCAGCACTGACGTTTGTTTCTTGCAGTACCTTGGTTTGATGGTAATTTTGGAGTTAATCTATTTATAATTGCTAACTATAATATCTGATTAGACAACCAAGAACTTTTGGAAGTTACTCTCGATAAGAGCAACTGCTCAAATATAAATTAAATTATTTGATATATACTGGTTGTTATTGCTGAACAGTTTGCATGTGTAAAATGTATTTTTTTGGTCATTAGTTTGTGATGGAGCATCTCTTCCACTTTCAGGGCTCTGGTGATTCATATTTTGAAGGAAAAGAACACAGAGATTCGAACAGCACTGCAGAGGTGGTGTTGGTTGTGTGTGTGTGTGTGTGTGTGTGTGTGTGTGTGTGTAAGCATGTGTGTACCTTGGTGTTTCTCTCTAGACTCTTGACTATGAGTATCCTCTCCACACTCTGTATCAACAGAGTAACATCTCTCCACCCCCTCAGCCCAAATACCTCAGAGTTACAAACCAGACGTGCAGAAACAAAAAGAGACAGAGAGGGAGAGAGGGAGCGAGGGATAGAGAGCGGGTGCAAAAGTGAGTGAGACAGACACGGAGAGGACCACGCGGCGAGAGCGCGGAGGACATTTTGTTCCAGACAAAGCGAGTGGGCTCAGATCCACCCCCGCGTGTCCACCTAGCCCCGGCAGCCTGTCTCCGAGCCTAATAACACCGACAGCGCCCACTCCTGCACACAGCGCCGAGCTCTGCCGGGCAAAAATAACCCCGGCGTAACCATGGCGATGCGCACGCACGCACGCGGGCCCAAACACCGGAGCGCCCTCACAGTGAGAGATGGGGGGGGGGGGGGGCGGGCAATGTAGGAGGACCAGAGGGACAACGGGGAGACGAGACTGAGTCAGGACGAGGGTCCAGCAGGAGGACACACTATCTTTTTTTTTTTTTTAGCAGAAGTTCAAATGTTATTTTATTGGGCCTCGAGCAGATTAGAGAATGGGAATACAACAGGGGTGGGATTACTGAATGTATGTGGGATTACTGAAAATAAGGAAGTCTAAGGAACACGCTTATTGAGCTGGCCTCAGAAATCCTGACTTATGAAATATTGCTAAAATGTGGCAGTGTCACAATTCAGGTTTTTATTTATTTATTTATTTTTTGTCAATTTAAGCCTAGCCAGTGGGCAGATGAGCTGTTTGCCATTAATCATAAGTGATGGATTTGAAAGCTCCTGTAATTCACCTTGTGAACAGCATTTATTTCTTGGACTGATGGAATTGACTGTGGGACTGAGAGAGAACCCGTGAGACTCCAGCAGGCTCTGATTAGCTGCAGGGTCGCCTGGCCTTGCTAAGCTCCTTATTTACAGTTTCAGACGGGGGGGAGCCTGGTGTCCTTTGAATTAGCTTCTCAGTCAAGAGAGACGAGGCAAACAGCATCAGTAAAATACGTTTTTCTTTTCTTTTTTTTTTTTTACATAGTCTGACAACACTGAAAGAGTCTGGGCCACTCAGAGGGGAAGGAAGGCTGAGGAGAGTAAAATAAAAAAAAAAAGACAGAAAGAAAATAGAAATGGCTGGATGGATGTGTGAATAGATGACTCGAGAGATGACTGGACTTATCATTTCTGTCCTTTTTGTTCCTTTTTTTTTTTTTTAAATACCCCAGCAGCCATGCCAGAAACACTTCCCTCGTCGGTCCGCACGTTCCCCTGACACAGCACTTTGCTCATGCGGAACGTTTTCTGGAAGGTTCCGTCTACAGCGCAGATGTCCTGGTGCACGACTCTCGGATGCGGCGTTCTGTTCGAGAACACCACCACCACCACCACCGTTCCTCATATGTGTGCGTCTCTCTCACGCTCACCCACCCAGAGACACTATTTATATATCTCTGCCAACTCACTGCCCGTTTTAGAGCTAGCTTTTATCAGTATGTAAATGAGATTTCCAGCCAGCAAACGTGTTGGCTACCGGACAGCAGAATCAATTTAAAATGCATCTACTCTGGTACATGGTAAACTATGGTGGCCAAGCATCCGGTTTTGAGCCGGGAAAGTTCATGTTCTCAGCTCTCTACCTTCTCTCCAGCAGAATCCCTGGACAGACACCCATTTGTCCTGCATTTATGAATTCTTTATTCTTTATTCTTTATTAGGATCCCCATTAGCTTCCACAATGTGGTCGCTAGTCTTCCTGGGGTCCACACAGAAACAAAATCAATCGAAATAAACAATCAATCAGAAATTAACATAAATCAAACAAATTCAACAGAAAACAAAAAGGACAAGGCAGGAAAAAAATCAGAAAACTTAAGCACAAAATAAACGACAGTAATACAACAATAAACGACAAAATAAACGAATGTGCCATATTTTGTCAATTGTGATTTTTTTTACACTGCAATCGAAATTTGTCCTCCCCTAGCCCGGCGCCCGGGGAGCAGTTGGGGTTAGGTGCCTTGCTCAAGGGCACCTCAGTCATGGCCTCAGGTCTGGGAATCGAACCCACGACCCTCCGGTCACAAGACCAGTTCTCTACCACTAGGCCATGACTTTTAGAGCAAAATGGTAGAAGCTTTCGATTTATTAATATTCTTTTATAATTTACCCTGGCTCACATACATGTCAAAGCGCATACCTTCATTGGATCACCATGTGACCTGGTAGCTCACCAACACAGAAAGCCCTCAAATGCTAATCCATCACCATGTTCTTATAACTGCTCCTGTGATGGTGTGCAAATACACCCCCCCCCCAAGACACCTGAAGTGACACTTGTCAGTGCTTAGCCAGGACACAACCAGGATCACAATGTTAAGCCCATACTGTGGAACTGTGTCTTCCTTCACATGCAGTAAAACTCCACTGATATGTGAGGGTACTGAATGTGTCCCACCACCTTTTCTGTGTGAGTGTCGTGCCTTGCTTCACTCGTGCATTGTTTTCACCAAAAGCCCATTGTGTGCATTAATTACACGAGTTCAGTACATTCAGTTCCTCAAGCTACTCTTTACTCTGTCATCTTTTAAATATGGAACATGAAATTATGTAGGGTTACCACACCTTTTACATTTCAACCACTATTTTCATCCATAAACTCTTGTTTTGATTTTAATGGCTCATGTTAGACTGATTGATTTTATGTAAGTAATTATTTCACTTTCTTTAAAAATTAATTTGTTCACCTTAATATCTTTCGGATGAAAACACTATTTAACTTCTATAGCTTCACATACTCATTTTGTTGTCAATATTATTTTATACCATCTAATTTATTCCTGTGATATTTAGCATATCTCTCTCTGAATCTTTTTCTTTCTGTTTCTCTGTGCCAGGTCTCAAAAAGTCATTTTGACACATTTGACACTTAAGGTTTTTTTTTAGTACTGTCATTAACAGGACACACCTTCTGGTGAGAAAACCACCCTGAACAATCTTAACCTCCGACAGTGATGGTTTCATGTATTCTTTAATACTGGGTCATAGTGGGGACCTTTTAGTGGGACAATACTGTACAATAACTGTACAAATACTTCAAAATATTTCTAAATGTCAAATACTTCTAAATTACACAGGTTGCTTCAAATACTTCCAAAAGTTTACTTCAGAGATGTACTTATATCAGAAATCAATTGCTCATGCAAATATTCTGTGTATACTGATATATTCTGATGTATATAATATTCTGATGTATATACTGTATATCATCAACAGGATTTATTTCTTTAATTTGTTTTCTGTGTTCGTGTAAGAGCTTGCAAGGCAAATCTAGCAGAAGACACCCAAGCCAAGTGTCAAAACCTGTAAACATCACGTTTTTGGGGGAAGTATACAAGGACCAGAGTATTTTTACATTTCTACTACAACATCGATTCTGAGCTCACACCTAAGAAAGAAGTCTGTCTCCTAAAATCCTTATACTTTGGACAGATCAGACCTTGGTTGTTTTTGTATTTCTTAATATTCTCTATATTATCTGTCTTGTTTATATTGATACATCTAGATACGTGATCAGGCTTATAATACTGTTTCTCAGAGCACAGATAACCCCTCAGGCCAAAAAGTGAACGGAGCTGAACCTTGATCTGGCAGCGATTAATCAGGGCTGATTGGCATCCCAAATCAGGGCGGAGGTATAAATAGCCCAGCGAGCTGAACGGGGCTGTGTGTGACACTTTACCAAACTCACTGGTGTGGCGAGGCTTGTGAATCACGCTAATTAATGCGTGTCCACGCATGGCTCCGCTGTGGGCCCACCGGTGCGTGGAGATACCTGCAGACATCTCGAGGAAGGTCGTGAGAACGTGAGAAGGGGGTGTGGCCTGTTCCCACTCTCAGAGAAGAAAGCACGAGTGGTGATGAGTGGATTTGGTCAGAGTGTTGTTGTGTGCTTGTCTTTGTTTTCATGTTTTCAGGACAAAAATGCTCTGACCACGGTGTATTTTCCTAACTGAAGCTCCATAACCTGACCAGCGTTACGCTTCACTTCTGTAAAATGCAATTGAAAAAACACAGTTTGTTCTGTAATATGAAGGTCAGAGCTACTCTTAGGCAGATGTGTGTATTGTGCATGTGACATACAACCTCACACCATGACAGGACATAGAAACACATGCGTGTACCCACGGCTAAGTGTGTGTATGTTCATTAGATGGGGAAAAGCTTGTATAAGCCTCCATTCTCATATATTTGTGTGTTGACAATATGTAAGAGGTTATACATGGCCGTGGGTGTGTGGAGGGTATGGTTGCTTGTGTGTGTGTGTGTGTGTGTGTGTGTGTGTGTGTGTGTGTGTGTGTGTGTGTGTGTGTGTGTGTGTGTGTCTCTCTGGTTGTATTTTTACTCAGTGTGTTTTGTGAGAGGTGTTTTCAGCTGGCTCAGAGCTGCTTGTTCCCCATGCTGCCACACCTGGGTCACCGCAACTAGATCACTGTTCCTTCCACATGCGGCATGCAGACCGGCACGTGGTACCGTTAGGCTTGAGCTCTCAACCCTGAGACCTGTGTCTGTCTGCCTGTGCCTGTATCTGTGCAGTGCGGGACTGAGAGAGAGAGAGAGAGAGAGAGAGAGAGAGAGAGAGAGAGAGAGAGAGAGAGAGAGAGAGAGAGAGAGAGAGAGAGAGGACTCCTCCTCCAGCACAATGGGCCAGAATCCCAGTTACTGATGCTCTACTGTACCACAAGGCACATCCTTTTATAATTAAGACATTTCCAATGCTGCAGGATATGACTGAGTTTCATGAAGCACATATATACATTAATTTGTTATCTCCAAATTCAGACTGCCGTGTCAAAATCTGTTTACTTATGTCATTTATTTTGATCAACCATGGGTTCTCTGCCCTCAGAATGTGCGCAGTGACATTATTTCTCCAGCAGGGGTCTCCCACCCATCAGTCAAAGGGCATCACCTCCCCCTCGGCTCAGCTGCGCTCGCTCTCTCTCTCTCTCTCACACACACACACACACACCATCTCTGGCGACACATCTGACTCAGTGACTTCACAGTTCCATTGTAGCACTCTGAATAGCTATCGCCTATTTATAGTACAAAAGCAGCAAAAAATAGCGGACATTAGGGAGGTACGTGGCACAACAACGGTGCACGCGCTCAACCCTCTGCGGCTGATCCACTCTCTAGGTTTCACCATTATAACCATTATAACCATCATAACCATCGCCACGAGCCGCAATACTCGGGGTGGAGGCCCCACGTGGGGAGACGACCGTGATGTACCGACTCGCTGGTCTTGGGCTAATCCCCACGTGTTTGTGATTCCAGTGCAGTCTGGTCCTTCAAGGACGGTTGGGGGAATTAAAGCAGCACGCCGACATTTCACCACCCCATCTACGACTGTAGCGCCTTCCGTGGACGGTCAAGTCGAGGGTGTTTCCTTGTATTTAAGAACTAAGTAGAAAACACACATATCACGCCGAAGGGGAGGTGTTGACCACGTTTTCAACAACTGACCACAAGTGTGTTTCGAATCTCGGACGGGTTTTCTGTTCCTCTAAGTGCCCGAACTAACTGCCCAACATAATTGAGCACACACTGCAGATATTGTACAGAAACGCAGATTCATCCCTCTAAGGCACGACTAGGGCGTACTGGGTTCGTAGTAGTAGTAACAGTAGTAGTAATAGTAATACTAAGACTGCTGAAACGCTTTAGTTTTCACTCCTAACAGTGAAAACGTTTGTTTTCCAGTCTGTGCTCTAAACACCCTTTCAGTGACATTTTGCCTGCATATGATGTGTTGTGTGATGTCTGCTTTCTGAGAGCCTTGTGTGTTATCAGAATGTTACGTGAGAGAATAAAGCGGTTGAACAGGTTCAAGAGGGCACGTGTGTGTGTGTGTGTGTGTGTGTGTGTGTGTGTGTGTGACGGAAAAGGCCCCAGAGTGAGGTTTCATAAATGTGACCGGCTTTCTAAAGCAATCTCACGTCACCATGCTAAAGATCATTACAATGTCAGGAAACAGATTTGCACGCAGGACTGTGCCGACTGGGGCAGAGAGATGTGTCTAATTTCACTGAATTTATTTAAAGAAATATATTCTTTCACACTGCTGTGTTTATCCAGTACTTATCAGTAGTTATCCAGTAGTTATCCAGTATCCAGTGAACACAGGACATGAAATCACCTTCATTTACATATTAAAATCTGTTTTGTGATTCTCTCTCTCTCTCTCTCTCTCTCTCTCTCTCTCTCTCTCTCTCTCTCTCTCTCTCTCTCTCTCTCTCTCTCTCTCTCTCTCTCTCTCTCTCTCTATATATATATATATATATATATATATATATATATATATATATATATATATATATATCTTGTTGTGGGTTTTTTTGGTATTTACTAATTAGCAGTTAAATGTGTTGCTTTGTAAAGTGTTAAAATTGTATGTTCTGGTTTAAAAATGCAAAGGAATGGGGTGTGTGTGTGTGTGTGTGTGTGTGTGAGTGAAAGAGAGAGAGAGTGCGTGCAAAAGCGTAGGCCTTTCAGTAGAAGTACAGTCTGAGAAACATTTACACCTGGTCAGCTTCTCATTCAAGAAATATGTGAGAAAGAGGAAAGAGAGAGAGATAGAGAGAGACAGAGAGAGATAGAGAGCTGTGCCACAAAATGTGCTACTGATTTCTTTTTTATTTTGTATATATAAAGAAACATTTGATTCTTCATGAACCGTCTGAGACATCTTGTCAGATGTGTGAGACTCTTGTCTCCTATCAGAACATTTTGACCGATTCCCCAGACAAAGTGCTCGTAAGAGCTGACTATCGACACGCACATCACCGCTCCGAGCATATCTGTGTACCATGTGCAATCACCCCTGGCCTGGTGCGTGCTCATGAATATGCATGAGTGACATCACAATGACTGATTGTGGTTTCTATGTTATGGATAACATAAGATGATCAGTTGGGCTTTTGTCCACAGCCCTTATGTACTTGCAGGTCTGCACACATCAGCAGGGCGTAACCCGTTTGGCTTGTAGCAAGGATGAGATACTGATCGCTACATGTGATGATGTGGGCAGGGGGCGGGATTTGGTGAAGGGGTGGGGTTGGGGAGTAGGGGCGGGGTTTGGGTAGGGCATGGGGGTGTGGTTGGGAATAGAGTTGGATCACAGTTGGGAGTCACGTGCACTCAAATCACATTGTGGCATATGGTAATGTGTGCACACACACACACACACACACACACGTTTATACACGTGCAGACCCACATACAGACACTTTTTATTTGATTCTTTTAAGTATATAAACCTTAACGAACACGCACACACACACTTTACAAGACACGTGGACATGAGCGCACCAACCCCCACAACTTCATAAGTTCACCCAGTCATCTTTTTACGAGGTTTCTCGTTCCGGTATGGGGACCATCGTTCAAATCCAGAACGTGATGAGTCAAACTGGGTCTACTGGGACCAGTTCCAGACCAACCCCATGGGGCCAGTCAGAAGGTCCAAACTGTGGTCCTACAGCCCAGAATGCGAAGGTGACGTCAACCAAGCAATCCAGCACTGTGAAGATATGAGAACACTGGGAAAAGGATCTGAACGATGATGTGGAATCAGGTGTACTCGGTATCCTTGTTTCAAAGAAATCTCCAGAAGCTTTCAAGGAAACCTCAAGAACTGTTTGTCACGGTGTGTTCTTTGGAGCACGTGAAATGCCAACAGAGTCGTGGGAAGGCGGTCGGGCGTGCCTGAGAACCCTCGGGAGTGAACGAGTGGCGTGAGCACACAGAGAAACACCCGCCCGAAGTGTGGGCGGTGTTCTGGGTGGAGGAACAGGTGGGGGTGGGGTGGGGGGGGGTAGACGTGAGGCATCTCATCAGTGCCCCCAGATCTCTTACATGAACCTGTTAAACACAGCAGTGTTGGGAAGAAACACGAAGGCCAAACGTTCATGTATGGGTGTGATGAGTAATAGTATGCATGCTTGTGTGTGTGTGTGTGTGTGTGTGTGTGTGTGTGTGTAGTTGGAGAGAAGGAGGAAGCATCTCCTGTGCCCCATCACGCATGGTGTGTCATAATGGGACACGAAGGTTTGTACACACACACACACACACACACACACACACACACACACACACACACACACACATTTTTAGTTATGACTGTGTGTGAGAAGGAGAGGGGTGAGGTGTGTGAGTGAGCAAGAGGTATTTGTCAGCGAGAGTTGTTTTGAAATGGCGTATTTGTGTATGTGTCCATACATGCAAAGAAACATGCAGAGAGAGAAGGAGAGAGAAAGAGGAAGGAGAGAAATAGAGAGAAAGTGTAGAGCGAGAGAGAGAGGGAGTGAGAGAGAGGGGGACAGGCGGACTTCTCAAAATGCCAGAGTGGCCATGTCCTGTTTTCTCAGAAAACATTTGCATGAAGCCAACACACTTCATGTAAAGGAAGAAGACTAATTACATTCAGTAAGGAAGTGCTACCTCTCACAGAGAGAGAGAGAGAGAGAGAGAGAGAGAGAGAGAGAGAAGGTGACAGAGAGGGGGTAAGAAAGAGAGAGAGAGAGAGAGAGAGAGAGAGAGAGAAGGTGACAGAGAGGGGCTAAGAGAGAGAGAGAGAGAGAAAGAGAAAGAGAGAGAGGGTGACAGAGATGGGGTAAGAGAGAGAGAGGGATAAGAGAGAGATATAAAGAGAATGCACTGAACTTATGAGAAGTGATTGAAAAAAATCTCAAACTTTTAGTTGCAATCAGTAACCTTTAAACACTGTCTGCATTGTCTTGTTTATTTACATTGTTTTAATGAATAGTCACAAAAATTCCAGAACTTTATTCTTTATCTGTTTGTCTCCAGATGTAGAAGACGTGATCAACTCAGGCAGCTTGTACGGTCTGTAAAAATGTCAAAGCCATCAGCAGCTGAACTGTGAGGATTTCCTGTGACCCCACAGACAGACAGACAGACAGACAGACAGACAGACCGACAGGCAGGAAGACAGACAGACAGCGTGTGACAGAGGTAGGAAGGGAGAGAAACAGAGACACAAACAGACCTTTTGTATCTCAAAAAACTCCATGGAGTCCCATACAAGTGTGTGTGTGTGTGCGTGTGTTTATGTGTGTGTGTTTGTGTGTGTGTGCAATGACTAAGTGCTATGTGCCTAATTGTAAAGAAGGATAGACAATATAAATCATCCTGTGATTAATATCACAAGAAACAACTGGAAAGGCACACACACACACACACACACATATACACACATATAAACACACGCACACCCTCATGAATTCACAATTATAAAGTACAGAGTCAGAGCGACCGGCACCAGCGTTGGTATGCTGACTTTGAGTCATGTGTCTGAGACCACACACACACACACACACACACACACACACACACACACACATACACACACACACACATCCACACCCACACACACACACACACATCCACACCCACACCCACACACACACATACACACACACACACACACACACACACACCCCTCCACACCCACACACACACATACATACACACACACCCACATACATACAAACACACACACACACATCCACCCACGTACACACACAAACAAATACATGTATGAAGACATCGCTGCAGTTCACAGTAGTGCTTCCTGTTTGAACACCCTGCTCCGTTTCCATAGTTATCAGGTGCTACTAGTTACAAATAGGAAAGAGCAGTTACAAATAACTGCCCCCCCACACACCCGCCCCCCACGCCCCCCCACACACCCGCCCCCACACACCCGCCCCCCACACACCCGCCCCCCACACCCGCACCCACACACCCGCCCCCCACACACCCGCCCCCACACACACCCCCGAGCCCAGTCCAGCGCGTGTGGCTCTGGGAGGGTTAGAGGTTTAGCGCTGTTCTGGGAACATTATCACCAGACCCGAAACTGCTTTGGGACGCTGTTAATCCAGCTGAACGCTGACACAAAACATTCTCACTGCAGAATTTTCATTTATTGGTTTAAGGGACTTCACGACTGCCTGGAGTCTTGTTGATAAGGAAAGGTCAAAGGTCAGAGCTTACTGGATTTTGGACAGTATCAACCCCCCCCCCCCTTCTCCCATTGCGCTTCCAGACAGGGTATGACAAGTTTGTGCTGCTGGTGAACCCTGTGGTGTGTGTGCATGATCACAACATTCAATACAAGGTAGCTTTATTGGCATGACTATACAACGTACAATTTGAACATTTGTTATTATTATTATTATTATTATTATTCAATAGTTAGTGAAGTGTGGTGGGTGTATTAGGGTACGTAAGTCACTGTCTCAGATGGTGACATGATCACATATTTTACAGTGAGAAGTGCAGAGACTGGGCCAGAAATTCAAAAGTTGGGAGTTTACACTTAAACTTTGCTATGAAATTCTGGCGAATCTTCTTCTGTTTTACAATGCGGGAGAAGGTGGTGCTCTGTCTCCACCTCTCCACTCTCTACACAGACCACACTTCTCTCTCTCTTTCTCCTGTCTCTCCTCTCTCTCTCTCTCTCTCTCTCTCGCTCTCTCTCTTATGCATAAATCATAGCAGTGGAAAGTGGTGTTAGGAGAAAATGGGGTTTACAAACATCTCACTGTGCAGGCCTCACACCTCGTGATCCTGGTCAGCCTCGCTGAACTCTGTGGGCTTCCCAGCCAAAAGCAGGAAGAAACCACGCAGGAATTACAGGAGCCATGCTAACGAGTCTTACAGTAATGAGTGTGTGTGTGTATATGTTGTGTGTGTGTGTGTGTGTGTGTGTGTGTAAGTGTGTGTTGAGTGTGTGTATATGTTGTGTGTGTTGAGTGTGTGTATATGTTGTGTGTGTTGAGTGTGTGTATATGTTGTGTGTGTGTGTGTGTGTGTGTGTGTATGTTGTGGGG
>NW_027506903.1:1142267-1149767 GCF_052324685.1 Brachyhypopomus gauderio
TTAATAATATAGGAATGCTGTGATCATAATCCAGCAATAACTTTAAAATACTTGAGCTTAACCTGTATCTGGAAAACATAACCTGTATCCTGGAAAACATAGCGTGTATTCTGTAAACACATTTGTTTGAAGATAGTATGTAATGACTTTTTTGTTGCAAAAATCTGAACTTAATTCTCAACACAACTACCACAAAACTAGCTAAACTCAGATAAAATAGACCACCTAATAAGACACTTTGTGAATCTGGAAAAATATTAATAATTTAGAATTCTTCATAGTTTCAAATTATTTGAAATATTTTGGATTCTTAGTGCTCTGTGAAGCCTTTGAAGTTATTTTAGATTATCAAGCACTCTTGTTTGTGAAGCTTTTGGAATTACCTAATGATCTTGTTTTTTTTAAAGCAACATTTAAAGGTACAGTATTACCTACTTTGCAATGATAATACTGGGAGATATGAGACAGGTTTTCCAATCAGCTCCTGTATGGTTTTAATTAAATGGAAAACAACGCCACCGTTTGCACCAGTTAGATCCTTCTGCTCTCCTACGTCTGCCCCAGTAAACTGTGCTGCAGTTGTGAAGTGTGAAGCCTTCAGCCCACACGATGGCAGAGCAAACGGACTCACAGAGCGGGGAGGGCAGTGCCCAGGGCCGCAGAGGTGTGGAGCACACGACCACTGGACTCTGAAGCAAGAATCACACTTCACCACCGACTGTCTGGGTTTGTCAGGACGGAAGGAGATAGCTACTTGCATGTAGCGCCGACAGTGAAGTTTGGTGGATTATGGATAATGATCTGCGTCTGGTTTGATCAGAGTTTGGGGCAACATTCAGTGATGGCTAATGCTAATGCTACATCCTACAAAAGCATTTTAGAATTTGTATAATTATCTCTGACTGTTACAACAATCCTTTCTGCCCAACATCAGTGCCTGACCTCACCAATGCTCTTTGGGTTGAACGGCCACAAATTCCTCCCCAATCCACAAACCTTCAGAGGATTGGACACAGAGTGGGACCAATACACATAATGTTCTGATGTTTGGGTGTCCACATACTTTTGGTACAGTGCAGTTCTCAAAGGTCTCCTATAGGTTTCCTATAAACTGATCTATATGAATAGTTTTAATTAAGTAGCTGAGCATTAAATTGCACCAAAATACACAATTCTTTTTTTTATATTATTTAATTGATTTTAGGAAGTTCTTCTAGATTTTGAACTGAATTAATGTTGCACAAGAGACATTCACACCTGGTGGCGAGCTTACATAGTAATATTTCACACATCAAAAAAATGACAGTAAATAGAGTCTCTGTTCACACTTTCTCTGTCTAAATCACGTCTCACCCGTATTTTGGTTTCATTTTGATTCATGAAGTTGAAAACCCCAGGTCATGCTCTTCAGACCTTTAAACGTGACTGTAAGAAAATACAGTCCACTGGAAAAATACCAGCTGTAGGTTCTTTGGAATGACACAAAGGCATGGTGCCAGAATATGACAGCGAATATCTACATTCAGATTTCCTGCTTCCTGCCTGTGTGTGTGTTTTTGTGTGTGTGTGTGTGTGTGCCCTGATGTCACTTTTTGTAAGAGCAGCGGAACAAAACTAGAACCCAAGGTGTATGAAGTAAGGCGCATTTTAAAATCTGCAGTCAGCAGTTTAGGTTTTTGTGTTTTAATAAAAAAATCACCCTTGCTGTGGCACTTATACACACACACACACACACACACACACACACTCATGTTCATGCACACAGCCAGCGCCCGCTTGAAGCACGTTGCTACGGCAACTGCCCACTCTGGCCTACGCACACACCACCCACACGCGGTCAAGAATCAGATGCTTTTTCATCTCACTCTGTGTGTGTGTGTGTGTGTGTGTGTGTGTGTGTACTCACATGGGTGTGCATATGTGTGTGTGTGTGTGTTTGTATGCTCAACAGGAAATGAGTTTGCTTCAGGATAGGTTGCAAGTCTGTGAAGGCAGGACCAGGTTTTCAAACAACAGTCTTTCACTGCATAGACAATACAGACTCTGAACACAGCAGCAGGGCGTGTGAGTCTCAGCGAGTCTCAGCGAGTCTCAGCGAGTCTCAGCGAACCTCTCGCATACATCCATGTAAGCTTTGACTCCGTGTCACTGCAGCAAAACAGAACATGAGTCGTAAAAGTAGAGAGACGTAACGTCTTACGCAAGAGCTCGTTATTCTGAATTTCATAACGAAAACAAGAATAATAAACGAGATGCATGCTTGTTGCACCACAGCAGATTACAGGAATGACCAAAGCAAGAATCATCTTACATCAAAGATCCATGTTTGATTGCAATTGTAGAATCAACAAAAAAAAATCTGTATGACAGAGTGACTTGAGAACAGTGATGTTAATGCCACATCACGCTCATTAGTGGGATTAATAATCCCACCGAGTGGAATTATTGGTTCTGTTGGACTGGTGAGGTGCCCAAAACAGGTTCTTGTATGTTCTGGAGATGTCTGCTGTGGTACCACAGGGTTCCACTTCAGACTCAGTGTTATTTCATTTGTTGTTTACATCAGTAATCTGACAGCGCTTTGGTTCATGGGGTTCCTTGGGTTCCTCACATGGAAGCACCATTTGATTGCTATATTAGGAGAAGCTCTGAGCTTTATCGTAGTTGGTTTTCACTTGGCTTCTCTATTTGTTATTTTGCTTCACTACTTTTGGACACGCTCCTAATTTTAGACTTGTCAACTTGTCAGCAATCAATTACATGTTTTTGTACATGTTTTGTGCGTCTAAATTTTGTTTTACATTTTGTTTAAAAATAAAAACAAACGCTTGAGAACGGACCAGCCAACCGATGTGCTAGCTGTGTTCTGAGGTAGCGGATCGAGTGTGAGGAGAGACTCAAATCACCCTCAGAAATGAATGAAGACTGAGAATCCTCCTGTCTACAGACACTCCTCCACTAATAAAACTCCCACACAGGCCTACTTACCAGACACACGGGGAGAGTAAAGTAGAAACGAGATGGAAGAGAGTGAAAGAGAGAGGGAGGGAGTGAGAAAGTGAGAGAAAGAGGGACTGCAAAAACATGAAATGAAAAAGGAAGCAAATAACACAGAACTCTAAAAATAAAGTAACCTTTGGGAAATAGAAAAGACGGGAGCTCGTGGGAGGTTTAAAATAGACCAGCTCACAAAGGTTTGAATAAGAGTGTCACTGTTTCACCAGCTTTTACAAAGCTATTTCAGATGAGTTGCTAAGCAACTTCAAGTGATGGCCATAGCCCTCAGAACACATGATTGTGTCAAGAGCTCCAGAGGTCTTCATCCATCCACACACACACAATCTCTCTCTATCTCTTTATCTCTCTATCTCTCTCTCTATATCTATCTCTATCTCTTTCTCTCTCTATCTCTCTCTCTATCTCTTTCTCTCTCTTTATCTCTATCTCGCTATCTCTCTCTCTCTGAGTCCCTCTATCTCTCTCTCACACACACACACACACACACACACACACAATTTCTCTCTCTCTCTCTCTCTCTCTCTCTCTCACACACACACACACACACACATCTTTTAAAGTTCTTATTTAAATGGTACCCTGCACCGCTGGGACAACACATTATAAAGCACAAGTCAAAGGGCAGACCTGTCTGTGGTCTTTTCATGTGTGATAAATAATGGTGTACTGGTGTAAAAAGGGGCAGGAGAAGGTCACTGTGTGTGTGTGTGTGTGTGTGTGTGTGTGTGTGTGTGTGTGTGTGTGTGTGTGTGTGTGTGCGTGTAACAATATGGGTCAAGATCCATGTTGGGACATACTGGTGATATATTACATTGGTGAATAATGACTTCCATTACTCTATGAAGACATGTTGGTCCTTCCCTAAGGCTTGAGGGATTCTCCTGATGTCTGATGTCTGATATCTGATGTCTGATGTCTGACGTCTGGCACAAAGGACCCTGCAACACTTCAGTGCAGCTAGAAGAACACCTGAATGAAACCCAAGCACCCTGAACACCTCTGCCATCTGTTTCCAGTGTAATAAACGCGGTGGCGTAAAAACTTTCCAAAGAGCTTTTGCCCGTAACACAAACACTTGGTTGTTTTCCTTTCTGAGAAGTTCTGATGAAACGCTGCTTTACACAGGGAGAGTTTTGCATATCCTTATGTGAGCAGGTGGGGTCGGTCCACACCCCGCCTCTCATCAGGAAGTGTGCTCAGACCTATATCCTACGTCCTGGGGAAATCACCACTGGGATCCAATTGCAAATCCAGTGTGGATGTATTTTTAAATGAATGTAGTTATGGTGGTGCACTTCAAATATATATTTTTGGTTTAGTTGTGAGACTAGTTGACAAGTTAAATTTTTTAATTTGTTCTGAAAATGTGAACATGCTTTAATGAGGCGGTGGGGGGGGGGTCCTCCGTTCTGTGTATTTCCTCACGCGTTGAGAAAAGCCCTCACACACCCACCGACAGAAAGACAGGATTTGCTGTGTCAGTGGATACACGGTCACTTCCTCTCCATCACCTCCCCCTCTGCTATCAGATTGTACATCAGTTCAGGAAGTTGTGTAAGATGGGGCTGTGTGTGTGTGTTGTGTGTGTGTCTGTTTCGCTCCGGTCACACAGTCTCTAATCTACCTCAAACGACGTCGGCAGGAAGGCACTGAGTGGCCAGACATCACTTTACATCACATCCTGTTCAGTGACGCCAGCGGTGTCTTGCTTACTGGGGTGTCAGTGAGGGGAGCGCGAATGTGTGTGTGTGTGTGTGTGTGTGTGTGTGTGTGTTTTGAGACCTTGCGATTATTGATCACCATATTGATGAACAGATGTAACAGAGAAGAGCTTTTTATAAACTGGTAAAATTAACATTTTATGGATTTGATTACTGATGGAAAGATCACACACACACACACACACACACACACACACACACACACACACACACACACACACAGAGCAAAGCCTCAATCAATGTATCACTTCAAGAGAGGCAGGATTTGGCAGAACACAGTAGGCTCAAACTGGATCAAAGCCAAAGTCTAACTGCTGTAACACACTAAATCTAATGCTATAACACACACTCTTTACCTAAGAGACCCCACACTGCTGGTCTAGAGAGGCAGGGACGCCTGAGACAGAACTGGACTCAGTGTTCAGGTTTGATAGTTAAAAGCAACGCTCTTTACGTTCCGGTTCACAGCCGGCCTCAGCACCAGGGTCAGCCAATCACGCGTGTCGGATTGATGGAGCCAATAACAAACACGGGTCATGTCATTCAGCCTGAAGCTCATCAGACACACACACACACACACACACATACACACACATCAATATGTAATATCCACCCAAAGCTGATGTGACCCATATTGATCAAAGAGGGCACTGAGACCCCACAAGACAGCTGCTCCAGGTGCCCCACTGCCCCCTCTGCCCCCTCTGCCCCAGGCTGTGTGCTTATCCAGAGGATCACAGTGAGCCGGGCCATGAGGACAGACCCAGTTGCCCCCTAACACAGTGCCGACACGCCGCTTTGTTAAGGCCGTCCAAGGTAAAACATCCAGGAACATTATTCCATCCAAGGATCTGCACAGCTTGAGCAGAAGAGCTTACAGCTGAACGTGCTAATGACCTCAGTTACGTCCGTCTAAACACTTTTCCAAAGAGGAAGAAAGGCTGATTATACAATGAAATCCCAGAATGCTTCTCCCTGAGTGTGCTTCATTAACGTCCACTGATAAGACCAACAGGAAATGGTTGCTTAAGCGTACAGCACAAGCTCAAGGCAACGACTCCGGCCCAGCCATTTACCAGCTGGTCCGCTTCAGTGCACCCAGACTGCACTGGCCGTGCAGATAAGACGAGGGGGGGGGGGGGACGAGGGGGGGGATTGGGGGGGGGGCTTTATGGAGGACCCTGGGCCTTCTTTGCTTGCTCGGTCGGCATCAAATACGTTGATGATGCACGGTGACCTGCCTGTGTTCTTGGCAAACTGAGTCGTTACGAAGCAAATCTCGGGCAAATAATCACGAAGACATCTCCCAGGATTCAGGTACCACTTGGATCACACCCCCCAACCCAAAACTCCATACGATCTCCATCTTAAGAGGAGATTAAGAGAGCTTTCGGAAAAGCTTTGCCCATGAACTTGGGTGGTGTTGTAGTCGTCACTAAGGGCTCTCAATTAAAAAAGTTTTGGTATCTTAGAAGTGTAAAAAACTTCCAAAAACAATGAGATGTACAGCTTAATACAAAAAATATCAAGTAATTTTATGCTAATTTCAGTTGATAATAACCTTCTGAGGGGATAATGTTACACAGTACTGCCTTTACCCCGACTGAAAGTCGATTTTCCATTTTGAACAGATCACTGAAAGATTCTGGACATGTTTCTGTTTGTTATCTAATTTCTAATTTAGATTCAAACTATATTACATTTTTTCCCTTGGGTGGAAGTGCTAGTGATTGCTGGTTCAATCCATGTTAATGCTAGATTCCCCTCCACCCCCTTCCCCCAACATGGTGCTAACCAATCCAAGTGCCTGTCTGCTGGTGGAGGTACTGGTGGAGGCGGTGGTTGGTGTTCTCTAGTGTCATTGTGCTGGTGGCAGCTGGAGGTGATGTAGAAGCAGGCTGAACATGCCTGGTGCTCCTTCCACAGTGGTGGTGGTGGTGTGATATAATAACCTAGTAAGTGGAACAAGGGATGACAAAAACTGGGAGAAAGGTGGACTACATAAAGATCCCAGAACTTCACCGTGATATTTGTACCAGGCTGTTTGTTTATAAAGAAGTGTATTTTTATGCGAAGATAAGGAAACTGCGATTGTCATTCCTCTTTCGACACGTGCAGTATTTAGATATTGTGGCTACACAAAGCCACCAGCAGCCACAGGGATGAGTAAACCAACAACCGACACACACACACCTGCTTGTGTGCGAACGACATCAACGGCCAAAACACACACCTGTGTCTACATATGTGCAAGCAGGAACAGTGATGTCAGCTTACACAAGCGCTGACATTTAAACACGCTACTAATTAAAAAACCCCCTCAGGAAAACGGGCGTGTTACTAATTCGTCCAACATTAACAAATATTATCCAGTGGTTTCATTAGACGCTGTTCAAATTGGTCTACAACTTCTTTGAAATTGAATACACTAATATTTCAAGGAATAAAGGGCGTAATGAGTCACGTACACAACCAGTCAGAACCAAACGAGAGTGAAACTGCGTTATCTTTCAAATTTATTACCTAAAAAGAAAAAGATCTACAGCAAGCCACACTGAAATGTATTGCTTATGAACAAAAAGAACACATTAGTTGTTTGTGGTTCCCATTCCATTTTTACAATCCCATATATTTTTTTTTTTGGACAAAATACACAAAAAAGAAAAACACACACAAGGAGAAATAAAAAGCAAATGTCAGATTCTGTTTCTTCACAGTTACTAGATCGGCATTATAAATTAGAACAGTTATAAAAGTGTGC
>NW_027506903.1:1154767-1239767 GCF_052324685.1 Brachyhypopomus gauderio
ACGTTTTCCATCACAACGCGGACCCACAGTGGCCCGGACCGCCTCCTTCTCCACAAAGCAGGTTCGCCCGGGCAGAAGTTGCCCCGGCAAAACGTCTTGGCCGACACAGACACCTCCCCACGTCTGCAGATGTTTCTGACGACCACCAGACCTTAACAGTGCCCTTGGAGGAGAACACCCCCCTCCCCCACCACCACCACCCCACACCTCCCACACTAGCAAGGACTCTGACCCCCCCAACCCCCCCGGCAGACGGGACGCTGAACAGCTTTGATGCCTGTGAATCACAACCCACAGCAGTGGAGTCAGTTCTGGCTCACCGACAGCCCTTGGCAAGATCGGGAGGCACGACCCTCCACCGTGTCGTACACCACATGAATATTTTTACACGTGAATAAATGTTTTCTTAATATTATACCAGATAACTATGTACTTACCACTGTTTACAGATCTACTCTAATTTTAGCATGAAATGTATATTAAACATGGCACGTGTGATTCTTTTAGATCTGCTGTTTGTGTGTGGGGGGGTGTGAAGAGGTGGGGGGGGGGGGTATGAAGTGTGCTTTGATCTCGTTTGCTCTCAGATTTGCACTGTGACGCCAGAGCAGCTCAGTCTTGGCGTTTCCGTGGAAGCCTTCCTCTTGAGACGTAGGCCGCGCACGACCACAAACCGAACATACGCGCACACACACACACACACACACACACACACACACACACACACACACACACACACACAATGTAAAAGTTAAACATTCTGACAGGGCCTAAATATGTAACTCCTGGGAACCCCGAGCATAAAGGTTAGTCATGTAGGTGTGTGTGAGCACAGGTGTGTGCGTTCTACGGTGTGTGTTTGGTGTTCGTGAGCGTGGGCAGATGGCATTAAGTTTGATTGACAGCTCATCCCTCCGTCAGGCACTGGTCTCCGTTGCGGGCAGAGGGAGACACCAGAGGACTCTGGGAAACGCACAGTACCCTTTTCACCAGGCACGGTCCGTCTTCAGAACCGCCACAGCGTTCACTGCTAGCCCCATTTTAATAAGAAAAAGAAAGAAAAGAAACCTGACTGTAGCACACAACCATTCCTAACGCTGTAACCGCTGTAAAAAAAACTCATTTTCACACCGAGCATTTCAGGACAGAGGACGTCTGCGTGTACGTCGCTGGTTTTGACCCGGCGTTTACACAACGGTACGTCAAGCGTTCGTGCCCACGTTCAAGCAGAGATCACGCGACTATGCAGACGAGAGCTGGCGAGGCCTGCAGTCAGTAGGGGGCGCTGGAGAGAAAGGTGGAGAGCAGGCGGTGGTGGTGTGAGGGGGTGCGGGTGGGGGCGGGGGTGTGGTTACAGAGAACACTGAGGTCGGCATGCAGAACACACAACACGACTGAAGCAGATGAAATGTGCAGGTGTGTGTGTGTGTGTGTGTGTGTGTGTGTGCAGCGAAGGGAAAAGGTGACGGAAAGGGGGAGGGGCATGTGCAATTCAAAACAAACAAACAACAAAAAAAAAACACTCTGACGCTCAAAGAAATCGTTTGCAGGCATCCCTTCTCCTCCAACCGCTTTTTAAAGAGCAATGTGGGGGGAGGGTTCCTTGGGGGGGGGCATAAATACCACCAGCATGAACCACTCGCTCTGGCTGCTTTCAGCTCACCAGATGGGGTAGGGCCTCTTTGTCTGACGCAGTCGACCCGAGGGAGATGGAGAGAGACAGAGCGCCTCGGCCCTCTCCAGAAGGAGCTGGCACTGTCAAATGTCACACGTCGAACTCAAAAGTCTGAGCGAGGCTCCAGTTCTGATCTGCTGCCAGGTCCCGCCCCAAAACCACCCCCTCCCCCACCAGGAAGCAGCTCCAGGTCGCCGCAGACGACGGCCCGGTGGACCGACGAGCACGTTTTCAGGTCCTGTTCTCTCTTCAGTCGGAGCCTAATAAAGACCGATCTCCCTATCGTTTCGTCTCACGCTTACACGTGAACGCTAGTAGCGGACCACCCTCCATAACCTCGGCGTCCCCGTGCGATATCAGAGCAGTCACGCGCACGTGGAGCGGACCGTCTTGCGTGTAGAGAAGCTGTTGTGTGTTGGGGCCTCAGGGCGAGCTCACGTGCATCTCGACCTTTAATGGCGGTGACGATGGGGGCTGTGAATCTCATCACCGCTTTCAAAGAGCTCAGCTAGGACCCAAGAATGAGTGGAGATTACAGCAGACCGCACATCTCTCTCTCTCTCTCTCCCTCTCTCTCTCCCTCTCTCTCTCTCCCTCTCTATCCCCCTCCTCGGTTTGGAAAAGCCCAGTCACGATAGCGACCACTTCAAGCACAAAAGCGAACAGCGAATTCGAGTGATCACGACGCGAGCGAACGCGTGGTCTGTGTGCATCACGTCCTGCAGCCGAACCCCAGAGGAGACCTCATTATGCACACACACACACACACACACACACACACACACACACACACACACACACACACACACACACACACACACACACACACACACACACACACACACACACTACAATGTTGCTAAGAGAAGACAGTCTGCACCAATACATGGACAACATTAGGTAAACATCACTTCTATATTCTACAACTTGCTCTCGTTTCACTGTTGTGTTGCATCTTTGTCTAGCTGCCCAGCTGCTGTATACCAGTACAGATCACTCCAACAGCAGCCCGAGGCTCTGGGGCTCTGGGGCTCTGGGGCTCTGGGGCTCTGGGGCCCTGGGGCTCTGGGGCTCTGGGGCTCTGGGGCCCTGGGGCTCTGGGGCTCTGGGGCTCTGGGGCTCTGGGGGTCTGGGGGTCTGGGGGTCTGGGGGTCTGGGGGTCTGGGGCTCTGGGGCTCTGGGGCTCTGGGGCTCTGGGGCTCTGGGGCTCTGGGGCTCTGGGGCTCTGGGGCTCTGGGGCTCTGGATACATAGAGCTGTGGTCCTTCCATGGGCTCCTTCTTGTAAATCACTTCATGTCTGCATTCTTAAAAGCTAGTGAAGGGCTATCTCATCTTTTTCTGGAAAAAAAGAGTGATGTAAACTATTACTGTGGCTGATGGCGGGTGAATAGATTACATTATTAAGGTTCACCCAGGGCAAGAGGAGACTTCATCTCCACCCGCCTGTTTCTCCATTGATCCGGAGGCCACATGGATGGCCCTCAATCCTCACTACCTGCACTGTCCCATTAAGAGTCAATGATTTCCAATTACGTCTGACCAGAGCTCCACAGCACTGCGTTTGAGGCGGGGACCGGACTCGGTACTGCTCACACCCGCAAACCCAACACAGACGTCCTGCTCACACCCGCAAACCCAACACAGACGTCCTGCTCACACCCGCAAACCCAACACAGACGTCCTGCTCACACCCGCAAACCCAACACAGACGTCCTGCTCACACCCGCAAACCCAACACAGACGTCCTGCTCACACCCGCAAACCCAACACAGACGTCCTGCTCACACCCGCAAACCCAACACAGACGTCCTGCTCACACCCGCAAACCCAACACAGACGTCCTGCTCACACCCGCAAACCCAACACAGACGTCCTGCTCACACCCGCAAACCCAACACAGACGTCCTGCTCACACCCGCAAACCCAACACAGACGTCCTGCTCACACCCGCAAACCCAACACAGACGTCCTGCTCACACCCGCAAACCCAACACAGACGTCCTGCTCACACCCGCAAACCCAACACAGACGTCCTGCTCACACCCGCAAACCCAACACAGACGTCCTGCTCACACCCGCAAACCCAACACAGACGTCCTGCTCACACCCGCAAACCCAACACAGACGTCCTGCTCACACTCGCAAATACTAGTGAGTCCAGGTGCATTTATGACCATCATTAGCGGCAGACCACACACACACACACACACACACACATCACAGCAGACCAACAGGACTTCCACACCCAGGAGCTACTGGGAGATACTCTTGTGTGCTACAGCTTATTAAATTAATGACAACAGCTCAAGCCCTGCAGTTTCAACCAGATCTCCGAAAGCCTAAAAGAATCACAGATGAAGAGTGTATTAGTGCATTAGCTTCTCGAGACAGGAAGTAGTGATGGTTAGAGTGTGGCTGACTGTCCAACAGCAATGTCTATTTAGCCTTGAGCTCTAAAAAGACTCACTAGACCGTCTGAAAGATCATTAGAGAGAGGATGCAATCAGCAAAGAATCTATTCAGTCTTTCCTGAGGTATGTGTGTGTGTGTGTGTGTGTATACGTGTGTGTTAATGGCAGCGTGATCAAATTATCTTTATACCACTGAGGTGAACTGGGGAGAGGGGCAATGTTCGTCGCACCCCTCTGTTGTCTGTTACCCCATATGGTGATCAATAAGGGTGCGCACACACACACACACACACACACACACACACACACACACACACACACACACACACACACACACACACACAGAGGGTCAGCTCAATACAAATCACCCATTTTCCAATTTGCACCTCTCCATATTTATACAATAGTGCCATTTTGTCAGGGAGAATGAAAAGGGACAAATGGGACAATGTGTGTGTGTGTGTGTGTGTGTGTGTGTGTGTGTGTGTGTGTGTGTGTGTGTGTGTGTGTGTGTGATATGTGTGTGTGTGTGTGTGTGTGTGTGTGTGTGTGTGTGTGTGTGTGTGTGTGTGTGTGTGTGTGTGTGTGTGTGAGTGTGAGTGTGAGTGTGTGTGTGTGAGTGTGAGTGTGTGTGTGTGTGTGTGTGTGTGTGTGAGTGTGTGTGTGTGTGTGTGTGTGTGTGTGTGTGTGTGAGTGTGTGAGTGTGTGTGTGTGTGTGTGTGTGTGTGTGTGTGTGTGTGTGTGTGTGTGTGTGTGTGTGTGTGTGTGTGTGTGTGTGTGTGTGTGTGTGTGACGGCATCACTACTACTGATTAGGAGGAAAAAGTCCGTCAGTCCTCCAGGTCCATCACCACACTCGTCTGTAAGCCACGCCAGGCCTCCGCCCTCTTGGGTGGGGGAGTGTTCAGGGCTCTGTGCTCCGTCGGGGACGTGTGGCCTCCACGTTTGTGGAAGGCTTTCAGACCCCCTGCACCAGTGCATTGTTCCCGTTTTAGCTGCTCAGCTTTTGTGAATCAATGAGCTTCAAAGAAGGGGACTGAGTAATGCAGAGAGAGAGAGAGAGAGAGAGAGAGAGAGGGAGAGAGAGAGAGAGAGAGGAGCCCCTCAAACTGGAGCCCCACAGCAGACACCGGGCTTCCTCCACGTCTGATGAAATCTCCCACAGCACGAGAAGGAAGCAGAAGATGCCATGATGTCATGTGCTGAAAGCCTTGCGCAGACCCGGCACAGAGCAGCGTCGGCCACGCGCAGGACCGGCTGGGCCCCACGGCGCCCCCTAGCTGCAGGCTGTCGTATGACCACTCCGCACTGAGCCGAGCGGAGCACTGTGCTAGCCTGCTATAGCCCCACGTACGATGTCAGAGAACAGAAGAATCTACTCCGTCCATATACGGCGTCCCCCTTACGCCGTCATCGCTGTCTTTCCCTGTCAGTGTCTCTCTCTCCAACTCTCTCTTCCTCTCAGTCATTCCATCGCTTTCTTTGTTAGTCTGTCTCTCTCTCTCTCTCTCGCTTACTGCAGGCAGGAAAATGGGCCATGCTCAGTCAGTCTGCTCCACGGGCTGTCTGCTCACCTCATCTCTCTCTCTCTCTCTCTCTCAGTGGAAAAAGCAGAAGGTAGCACACAAACGGCCTGGCCACACAGACAAAAAAGGAGTGCTTCCTGAACCCACCACCCCCGCACTCACACTCACACACACACACACACACACACACACACACACACACACACGCATGCACACAACTCCACACATATGCACGCTATAAAAAGGGAGAAAACAGGAAGAAACCTTTTCTCACAGACACAGGTATGCACGAGTGGTTTCAAACACGTGCGCACACGCGCACACACACACACACACACACACACACACACACACACACACATCACAGCTCCCACAGTTTGAGGCAGGATTTCCAGGTTATAAATATCTGCTACTAAGGAGCTTCACCTGTGCACAAAACCGCATCTGTTAACTGACAACCACCAATGCACACGTTCACACATACACACACACACACGAGCCACTCACACAGACATACACGTACACACAGACAGGGGAAGAGAACACCAAAGTTCACAACATTACTTTCACCACCCAAAACACATCTCTCTCAAGACGGAACACCCATCCTAAGTCTCAGCACCCTCTATCTGAAGTACCAGCTGAGACGCGGGGACACTGGGACACTGGGACAACGTCGCCATCGTCCGCACGCTGCTCATGAACACAGGTCTTGTACAGACCAGACCAGCAGCGTTCAGGGTCGTGCTGGGTGAGAAAATGTGACAGAAAAGCCACAAATAGTATTTCTTTCAGATTGAGAGAAATTGAGTGTGTGTGTGTGTGTGTGTGTGTGTATGGAGTGGGTGTATACACACAAACACACATTTTTTAACAAGAGAGGAAGAGGAAGACGGTGAGCAATGAAGAAGTTGCCTAGTTATAATACGAATGCCTTCATAAGACGTTTCTTGGAAATATTTTCTTATCAGCTCGATTCTCTCACCGCTCGACCACACACACACACACACACACACACACACACACACACACACACACACACGGATGAAGTAAAGCTGACTTCACACGGCGCAAAACCCAAAATGACATGCTATCATAACATACGCAGGGTGGAGTCCGTCTGGACTTGTATGGCGCATGCACACACACACACACACACACACACACACACACACACACTCACACAGAGATTTAAATGGGCAGATTGCCATATCTTCAGCAACATGACTCACCCATCCTGTGTGATTTGCTTACATGGAAATACTGTACTAACTTAGACTCAGAACTATGTTCATCAACAGTGCCGTGTCTACAAGGAGCCCCACACACAACCAAACATACATTACAGACTGCACCCCAAAACATGCAAAAGGGACACAAAGTGTTTGTGTGTGTGTTTGAGTTCTCTGCATGTGGTATGTAGATGGAAATTTGTGTGGGAGTTTGTGCATACGTATTTGTGTGGCTGTTTGTGCATAGCCTTGTCTGCATATACACGTGTTAGGTGTGTGTCAGTATACATACGTGTGTTAGTGTGTGTCAGTGCTTATGCTCGTGTGTTTCAAAAGGCAGCTGGGGGTGGAATGCCAGCTCATAGTTTGTGTGTGTGTGTGTGTGTGTGTGTGTGTGTGTGTGTGTGTGTGTGTGTGTGTGTGTGTGTGTGTGTGTGTGTGTGTGCAGGTGTCTGATAATCATGCAGGTTAGTGCTGACTCTTACCTGAGTCTCAGTCAGACTCTCCAGCGCCTGCATGATGGACTGCTCCGGTCTGGAAGCCTGAGTCTGAAACAAAAGAAAACAGCAAACACAGACGTGTCACAGACGTGTCACAGACGTGTCACAGACGCGTCACAGACGTGTCCGCCCCTCCCCAAAACACCACAAGCCAACGGTTGCAAAAACAAACCCCTCCAACTGACACACTGGAGCATAACAGCTCACCAAGAGAGAGCACATGCTACATGTTTTAACAGGAAATCAAAGTGCTTTTCCCCCCTCATCCCCCCCCCAGTTTTCCTTGGTCTAATTCTCTTACCATCAAGCCCGCTTCTACTGAGGGGACCAGCGTCAACTTGCTGCCATCAGTGACCCCAAAGTCCTGTAGCCTTCCTGTGGTCAGTCTCCTGAACGGAAACACAGACGAGCGTTAGCGGCACACTAACCGAACATCGTCAATAGTTGGTTGCAAGCTGCAGCCAATACGAAAGTGAAAGATTTTCTAAACAGGTTGCGCAGTCAACAACATTTCAAGACGCTTTCTCAGAACGGTCCTTCCTGTATTCCTGTAATGTAAGAGTAGTAAATGCCCTAGTTTTTTAATTGCAGACACGGTAAAGTAACAGGCCAGGGTCTGTACTGGAGATTATGAGATTAAGCTCAAATAGAACCGGGATCAATAAACCAGCGTACACAAAGACTCCCCCAATCCCACATCTTCCCTCTCCAAACAAAGTTGCGCAGCTAAGTTGAAGCCCAGCCTTTGCTCCAAATTACGCCGCGGTTCCTCGGGACGCCTCTGGTTTCCCGAGCTGGGCTTCATTACGCCACGTCCGGGAAACCGGTGGACGTTTACGCTCGCCAGAGGAAGCCTTCGCCAAGTCTACCGTTCAAAAGGCTTGGACCATGACACAAAACAAGTGACTATATATATATATATATTTGTGTGTGTGTAAACGTGTCAGTAGAGATGTTACATCCACTGTAGGCTATTTAACCACACACACACACACACACACACACACACACACACACATTATAAGGTAGCCTATATATAAACAATTGGGCCGGTGCATTGTTAAAACCCCTGAACACCCTCCTGTGACTAACGCCAGACTGTGCTCGAGTCTTCTCGGGTGTTGAAATGCACCACGCAGGAGATCCGAGCCTGAACGTTTTACAGATCACTTCATAAAAGTGTGCAGGCTGGCGTTTATTCCACGGGTGTGTGGACGTGGCATGAAGCGATCAGACACGCAACAAGAACACCGGGCTGGGCTACTGGAACAGGAGATCTTCTAAGATCTTTTAAGACCAGACGAAGCCCGTCGTCTCCCATCGCGAACCTCCCGAGGAATGTTCCGACTCACGTGTCTTTGTGTAGAAGTGCGAGTCTCTCCTTGGGTACCCTCAGCTTTTGAGAGAGTCTCCGTTTCAGCACCTCCACCGTCTCTTCCAGGGGGAGAGAGAGCTCGAAGCGAGTGCCCGTGGTCGAGTGGATCGATAAATTCATGGAGTGCTCGTGGCCAAGCTCCGGACACCGGGATCGAGATCCGGGATTCGTGCAGTTCCGCGTCTCGGTGTGCTGGTCCATCCGATATCGCGCTGATGATCGGAGAACTTGCAGCGCCGCCGGTGATCGAGACGTGTGATGGAGTCCGTGCGCTCTGGGTGGAAAGACGACGTGTTCTTCTTGTGTTCTCCCCAGTCCCCCAGGAGCATGTGATGGGTTCTGCGCCGGTTCTTCGGTGCGACGGCGAATGAAATATTCCTCTCACGTTAGAAACCCGGCGCCAATCTCCTTTTGTTTGTGGACGTGGATTATTTATTCACACCACTGAGCTCGTCGTGAAGTTATATTCCATATAGTCCAGAGGTCCGGAGAGCTTCGGAAACCGCTGCTGTGCGCGCAAGACAAAACCCAATTCAATGTCAACAGGCCACCACGTCTACGCAGCAGATGCCAAATTCAGGCTTCAGTGGATTTATCTACAAAAAAAATCAAGTTTATCTTAAAGAAGCAACTGGCCGTAAGAGAACTAAGAAGATTTGGAGAAAACGCATTGAGAAGGTGAAGACATGGTATCACCGGGCATTTGTCTCCGTCCCTTGTTCGATCTAAAGTCCAGCTGCACGCATGTCGCCAGCTCGGTTTGTTACGAGGCCCGATTGTGAAATCCGCCCACCGCCCTGAACAGCCAATGAGAGCATTCGGACAGACCGCCTCATCCAATCATCGGCCTCTGCGTAACACCCACATGTAGAACACATCCCGCCCCCTTCTCCCTCCTCCCACGCGAGCGCCGTTCTGACCAATCAGCGATGTCCTACAAACAGAGACGTTCCGTACCGTTCTGTCCAAATCATTCATAACAGTTTAGTGCCAGGTGAATAAAATCAGGGTGCAGAAAGGCGAGCTATTTCGCATATATTAAAACACGGAGCACGACTGCAGGTTCGTGCACAGGACACGCTGTTAAAACGCAACACGTTTATTATATTTGTATTATAAACATCCGCCTCCCAATTCTGCGAATCTCCTATGGCGCCAGGTCACTGTTGTGATCGAGTATTTAAACTACAGTCAAACCGGAATGTCCTGTTAGAAATCCCTGTTTCGGCGCAGTCAAGCACAATGAGTCGTGTATTCTGGACCCGGTGACCCGGTTTACTCCCACTGTAAGTGATCCAGGCACCGTGGCCGTGTACCAAGGGCGTGCCCTGCAGGCTGGGGTGGCTTCCCCGCGGTGCCCTGTCATTACAAGTGGCACACATTGTCTGCTAGTTTGTAATTGTCTTGTAAATTTGTTCTTCGCTCACAGTCTGCCAAGCCCGATTCATATTCCACTGCAGACCATCGTTGTGTCTGAGTGTAGGCGGGCTTTAAAAGTCCTGCTCGGCGTGCCAAGTTAGATAAGCAGGAATTTATAATGCGTGTGTAATCAAAACAGTCTGACCTATAAGGTACCGAACGGGACATTCTAGCATTATGAAACCACATTCTTCTTATATTTGTCGTGCAAACTGGGTGTGGCGTGCCCAGGTTACAGTAATGTGACTCACGCAATGAGAGTGTGAGCTGTGTATTTTACACACGCAGGAGGAAATTGGGACACAGCCTGTCACCATGCCAAGGATTAGATGGCGGATGTACTCCCCCACACCTTTCTCTGGGGACACACATGACGAGTGTGTCTTCAAGGCATCACTTCTTTAGGGTTGTTTACGAGCCGAGTGTGGAAGTTTGGAGGACACGGGAGCTACATTCCGAGCGCGCGCGCGAGGGAGCTAGGCACGAGGGAAGTCCACACACACACGGATCGGCATGGTTCTCCCCGTAATCCACACCCCAGAACGGGACGTGTGTGATTAAAACACGTGCAAGTACCTCACCATAGCGTCCTGTCGCAGGTGTAAGCGCATAACCATTAAGGTGATACGGAACCGTGACCGAGCCCTTTTGTCCTATCCGACAGTGTCGACTGTATCAAGGACAAAACGGTCCTTTATCAGTGCACCGTTATATATCACAGTTTTGCTGATAAATGTAGGTGTGTGTGTGTAAACAGTGAAGGCTGCGGACGCAAAATGTATCTCGCATCGCTGTGTTTTTAAGATGCACAGGGTTGACTGCGGCGAGACTTAATGTTGCTGTGTGTGCACCAGCGTGAAGCTGCATGGAAATGTAATTATTGAAAGAGGAGGCCATGATCAGCCTCGTGCTGTGTGTGTGTGTGTGTTCGTGTGTTCAGAGAGGTTAGCCAAAGCAATGACGTAGGAAACAGCAGATACGCAGCAGCAGAGAACCACTACTCCATACCGTAGGCTTAAAATAGCCTTACTCTCTCTCTCTCTCTCTCTCTCTCTCTCTCTCTTCCAAAGGCTGCGTCAGTGCCCTCACAACCCACCCCCTCGTCTTTTCTCTCCCTCCCCCTCTCCTGTTTCTCTCCACTACTCCATTATCTGTCCTTCTGTGTATGTGTTTAAAACAGAGAGAAATTGTGTTCATGCGTATGAGAGAATGTGTGTGTGTGTGTGTGTTCGCTCTCTCTCTCTCCAACAGTAAAATCACCAGTGCTAATTAACTCCCACAACAAACTCCTACAGAGTTAAACAGAGTAACTTTAACTGTGTAGGAGTGTCTTTAACACTGATTTGACTGCTAGACTCTTCACGTTCTCACTTCCTCGTTGTACCCCTCCATTCGCCCAGCTTTGTTCTGGACCACTAGAACATTACAAGAGACTAGTTTTCACATGACACAGAGATGTGACCTGTGATACAGAAATATCACAGAATATCACGGAAAATATTTTCAGTACGCTGGTGTAAGTCGTGTGATATCAAAGGAATGCATGCAAAATACTACAGGCAAAAAATGAATTTACAAAAATTAAACATACACGTTTCTTATGCTTTTGTCTGAATTTTTTGAAGTGAGATAAACGAATCGACACTATAATGAATAACGCAGTTCATTTCTATTCTGTGCTTGTGTTGGGTAGACGTGTGGTATATGGATTACAAATCTGTTGGTAAGAGATTAATTGTAGTCCTAAATTCTAAATGGGTTTTTCAATACGCTATTAAACAGTATCGCTCTCAGTTTACAATAAATCATCTTTCTATAGTATTGTTTTACTGCTGGACCGACCCAGTCTCCCCTTGAGGAAATGCATGTTTGTTAAAACACGTCCGTCTGATGTCAGAGCCGCGTGGATTCGCAGAACTGGACCTCTCCGGCTCAAGCGGAATCTTTTCAGCTTTGACGTCAGAAGAACCGGGACGAGCCAGATTCCGCCGCCTCGCGATCCCGCCGTCCACACGCGCCCTCTCTCCGCCCCCCTTCCTCTCGGCCTCTCGCGCTCCGTGCGCCTCACCGGTGTGGAATGTGGGAGCTCGTGCCAAGGAATTCCAGCGCGCGGTATCTCACTTGTGAGCTGCACTGACGCGCGAGCTCGAGGACGCAGCTATCCCGGAATTCCCGAGCGCTCGTGTCGTTCTGCACCGACTGTGAAAGCGGGTTTGCAGCTCACGAGCTCGAACAACGGTTTAACGATTGCTTACCGGTCCGTGCAGCGGAATCGTGCAGGTGTCCGCTAAATGCGCGAGTCAAAGCTACGCGTAATGAATTATTTCACAGTGGAACAGTAATTTTTAAAAGCATTTTCTTAAAGTGAAAGCGAAAACAAGAGAGAGAGAGAGCGGTCATTCTTAAACACCTGGCTCAACGTGCGATCATTTTACGGTTAGCTTATGACGCGACATTTCTACTGAACAGAGTTAAAATATAATCGCTTGACGTGAACGACCACACCTTTGTGGCAATAAAAACGATGCAACCTATCAGCCACTTTCTTAGGTAGTAGACATTTTTGTAGGGACTGAATGGTATCTGCTGTCACCCGCTATACGCTATTCTTTATCACTGGTCCGATTCTAAATATAGGTCTACCGACAGGGTTTTAGATGGGTGACCAACAATTCCCAACATAGCATTAACACTCACACCATAGCGACATTGCTGGGAGCGCCTCTGAGCTAGTATACGTTTTCAGCTAGTAGACGTTTGAGCTGGTTTTTATTTATCTTTCTTTATTACACATGTCAAATGCCCCCTTGGGGTTGAGAGCATACCGCTTCTGAAATAAATCCATCCTGCTGGGATCCTGCGGTCAAAGTGACCCCTGACGCCAATTATACTGCTTCTGTACACTTAGAAAGTGTTAAAAAAATAGCAGGTGTGCAAATTGCCTAGTGGTAAAACAATCCCTTGTAGGTATTAAGACATCCTGAGAAATAATTACAGAGGCCAGTCCTGTAGAGGGCATCTCCTGTGGCTTTCTTTAATAGTTCATTGTGTGGGTGGAGTTTACAGACACCAAAGAGTCAGTCACCGTGGGGTCCTGCTGACATCACATCGCAAAAGTACAAATACAATCAATAAAATCAAAGGTGGAAGGGACGTACCTAGAAAAACATTTAATTCACAGTTTTTAATAAGTCCCATCCTGGGAAGAGTATCGTAGCTCTGTTTCGTGATGCAGTGGAGAATGTAGATGTGGAAGTGAAAAAGTGCCATGCATAATTTTGGCACATCTGGGTTTGTAGCACATCGTGTGCATGCAGACCTTGTGAGTCGCCGGGTCCAGTCCCCCACTGACCGTTCTGTTACTGCTCAAAACCTCAACAAACAAGGCAAGAAGACTCATACACTCTGGAGTGTCTGACACACCATCGGCCCATTTAAAGGGCAGCCATTACACAGACGTACACACTAACAGCACACACACACACACACACACACACACACACACACACACACACACACGGAGGACAGAAAACAATCACCTGGCACAAGGTCAGGGGGTAATAGCACAAACACACACTACATCTGGGGCAAATCTCGGACAGGCAGCCAGTGAGGCCTGAACAAAAATCCCCCAACCCAGTGCCCCAGTCACATGACCCAATTCTCAGAACCGCCTGCAAGGACCGGTGTGTAAGTTACGCTATGTATGGAACGAAGAAACGGAAGGGGATGTTCAGACCTTCGTCCACCTGACCAAGCACATGGCAGCTTTGCTGTGCAGCTGTTGTCTGAGCGATATCTCACCTCCAGGATGCGGCTTTAGCACACGTCCCCCACCGCCGGCTCACGGCGCAACTCTGGCGTTTACTCCGGAGCCGTAGCCTTACGGAAACTTCCACACGTTCGTAACAACGGAAACTATTTTATGGAGAAACTGACTGTGTCTACAATAAGCTAATACTCGGTGTGAGCACAGGTGTGGAATATCTGAGGATGTTCCAAAAAAATCTCCCCTTTGAAACTCTGTTCTGTGAGCTGAAGCAAAACAAGTAGGAAAAAAAGGGTCTTGGTTACAAAATGGAGCCAAAGATTTAATGCAACAGGTTGCTTAGTTACACTGTCCACCTTTAATGTGATTTGTAGCATGAAGTAATCGCACAAATGATCAGACGACATGTAGACCAACCTTAACATACAGTCCTGTTCTAAAGTTAAAATGGTTAAACTAAACACCATTCAATTGTTAAATTAAATGTGTTAAAATCATGAGAGAAAACACAACTTTTAATTTAACTTTGAGGTTTAAGGAACTGCGTAAGGTCAAATGTACAAAAGGAGAGAGGAAGCAGTTGTAGATGTGGGATGATATTTGGCGTATCCACAGAGAACTGTTCCCTGCGTATTTATGTCTAAAGAATTTTGTGGTCGTGCAGTGATTTGAGTGATGTCATTACTGGGATTCCTTGTGGAGTTTTGTGGATTGCTCACCAATCCAGTAAAGGTATAAAGGCCTTATTGTGAGCTCTTTGGGATTCCTGTAATGTCTGTTCGTTTTGTTGCGGCCCCCATAGTTTCTGTCACTCTCTAGAACCACGAAGCAACTTTCAGAACCTCTTTCACACCCATGAAAAGTGCAGACGTCTCTCAGTTCCTGCCAGCTTCGAATTTGGGCTGAAATGAGACAGATGTCCAGTAGATGATGGAACACTTCTGAGGCTGGAATGCCTATAGGCAGACACGGGTGGGGGTGGGTGGGGGTGGGTGGAGGTGGGTGGGTGGGGCAACATGACACTGCAACTTTTGGGTGTTCGCTGGCAGGTTATTCCCTTTCATCAAACCATCTGTTCTTTGTGTGACGTCTGAATCAGATAGAAAATTCTAAAGAAGTAAAATTTAAAAAATCTTCAAAGCCTTCAATGCCCCCACCTACATGGAGGCACTAATCTCACACTGCACTGTGTGCCACACTTTATACATCCTAACATCCCTCCCTGTCCCCCAGAAACAGGGAAGATGCATGTAAGGCTTTGTACTACCACCAAGTACTGGGATAATAGTCAACTTTGTGTGCAGTGAAGTTCAGTGCTGTCTTTAAAAACACAATACACACACACACACACACACACACAAGGAGACATTCCAGGCAGGATGATCAAAGATTACAGGGTACTTCTGTACTTTATCTGCTAAATGTTAATGTAATATGTAAATGATATGTAAATGAAGCAATGATAATTAAATGAAAATATACATGTAACTGAGACAGAGAGACTCATGTTAACAGACTGATGTACTCATATAATCTCTATCGTCTTATATAAGACAAGAACCAAATTAAAATCTGGTCGTGCCTTTAAGCTTAATCATCTTCACTGGTACAGGAAGCAGAGAGGAATGTGGCTAATTCAGGAGGAGACAGGAAAACTTCCTGGAATAAGTTTTGCGACTTTGTGATCAGCTGCAGTGACTGATGAGTTGATGTGGGTGTGGTGTGGAGAAGTTTGGTGTGGAGAAGTTTGGTGTGGAGAAGTTTGGGGTGGAGACGTGTGGTGTGGAGACGTGTGGTGTGGAGACATGTGGTGTGGAGAAGTTTGGTGTGGAGAAGTTTGGTGTGGAGACGTGTGGTGTGGAGACGTGTGGTGTGGAGAAGTGTGATGTGGACACGTGTGGTGTGGAGAAGTTTGGGGTGGAGAAGTTTGGGGTGGAGACGTGTGGTGTGGAGAAGTTTGGGGTGGAGACGTGTGGTGTGGAGAAGTTTGGTGTGGATAAGTTTGGGGTGGAGACGTGTGGTGTGGAGAAGTTTGGTGTGGAGAAGTTTGGGGTGGAGAAGTTTGGTGTGGAGATGTGTGGTGTGGAGAAGTTTGGGGTGGAGACGTGTGGTGTGGAGAAGTTTGGGGTGGAGAAGTTTGGGGTGGTGACGTGTGGTGTGGAGACGTGTGGTGTGGAGAAGTTTGGTGTGGAGACGTGTGGTGTGGAGAAGTTTGGTGTGGAGAAGCGTGGTGTGGAGATGTGTGGTGTGGAGAAGTTTGGTGTGGAGACGTGTGGTGTGGAGAAGTTTGGTGTGGAGACGTTTGGTGTGGAGACGTGTGGTGTGGAGTGGAGCCCCCCCCCCCCCCCCCCCCCGAAACAAGGTGTGGAGTGGAACCTGAGCTCACAAGATCTACTTAGCGTGAAAGCCTTGAGCAGACATAGATCTTTGATAGAATTATTATAATTAATCTTATAGCCTCAAAAATGTGTTTTTTCTCTTAATGTGGTGCAGAGAAATACTGAAGGCTCAATGGCTTATAAACAGACAAGAGGGAAATAAAAGATAAATATTTATATACTTAATTTTACTTCATTCAGTTCCATCTTTCAACAATAGTTAATTTTACATTAGCATTGCATTAAACTGTGTCTATCGAAGTGCAGTTAGTATCTGCATCTCGACGCCTCGACCTGTAGTATTTTCAACAGTACTGGGCTGTCTAAAAATAAAAACTGGGTCGTTGTTGTTACTAGAGTGCAAAAACAGTATCTTAAAAGGAATACAACACTGACCCCATCAGGGAATCACGAGTTACTGCAGGTTCCTCTTGAGGTTTGATGGTGGTGTAGCCTACATCGTCAACAAAAGGCGGCGTTGTTTGGACACCAACCGCCGGCTCGGACGGTGTAAACAAGCGTATAAAGGGAATAGCAGGAATGTTTCTCACTTGATTCAGATATACTGCGGTGCTATCGATTTGATAAACACAACATCCAGTTACGCTGAATTGGACATTTCTTGTTTTTTTATTTATTTTGTTTTCTTTAACAACAAACGTAGCAATATATTCGGCATAATTATCTTTTGACTTGATACAGTGTTGTAATTTGAACTACAACATTCGCTAACGTTACAATATAAATAAAATAAAAGCTTAGTGGTTAAAAAATAAATAAATAAATAATGTATATAAATTATGTATATATTATTTATATATAAATTATATATATAGTATACAGAAATTATATATATAAAATCTACCAGGCGATGGCGCAAAGTAACCGGTGTTTTAGAGGCAACTCCTCTTACGTAATAAATGCCCATTTTATATCGCATGACTGAAGAGACAGGAAGGAATGAAAATGTTTCATTTCATTTTTATTCATTTATTTTGTAATATATTTCCAGATTATTTTCGTCGAAGCATGGTGCTTTGCTCTCTATTTGAACCTTCAGTGGCCTCAAATGCTTCTTAAAGATGTGAATCCTTCTTAGAGACGTTTAACATTATGAATTTTCTAGCGCAAGACTCTTTTACGTATAAAATGACGCACATCATTTGAAAATGTCCTTGGGAAATTCATTGACTGAAATTCATTGACTATAGCTGTGTTTCACTGTAAAAAAAACAGCATAGGTCTTTTATTAAGCTACTGGCGTCAGCAATTAATAAAAAATTAACCACTTTAATACATCTATTTAGTCTATATTGTTGACTTGAATGCATAGATTTAAGATATTTATACGTCTAAATATGGAAGGAAAACATTTTTTATCGAAAATCATGTGATCGTTGAAAAAAATAATATATATAGCTGTATAGATCACGTAGACCTGTATCTAATTAGAAGGAGGGTTGCATTGGAAATCCTGCAGTTTGTCGATATATATTTAGATCACGCAAAAACAAACGGTCTTATATTCAGTCCGTTCAGTCATCATTGGACAGGTCTGGCTACGTAGCTCCCTCTGACGCACATGGCGAGTCGTGCTGCTCCGTCTCTGCGCGAGGAATCCCACCGCTCGCGCCACCTTCCACATCACGTGGTGTTTTCCACACCGGCCAGTAGGTGTGTCCTACGGCACCGAGTTTCATTCATAACTACCGTTTGGCTCTCGGATAAGAATTAAACCGTGGAGGAGCGTGCAATCGGCGCGAGCGCTTACTTACTCATACATGGACCGCAGGAATCACGAATAGGTGAGTGGATCGTTCACGTGCTTACCTTTGCGATTATAGTTGGAAATCCATTTAATCCGTCATCTGTTGCCTGTATTTAAAGGTTTGGTATAACGAGGTATTTTTTTGCACGTTTGTTTATAGCAGCGCCGAATGCAAAACGGCAAGTAGCAAAATACGTGGTAGACACGAGTGACGCGTGAGATGAAGTCCAAAACGCAACGTTCACGTATTCAGTGATGCTGCGATGTGGCTCGCATGAGGTGTCGTTTCTAAGTCGGTTCTGATGTATGAACCCGCAGACGCGCTGTGTAGCCGGTAATAACGTTAACCAACCGGAAAACGCTGAGCTCATTATGGTCGTGAATGTGGCGGTGGGACCTCACTTTGTCTCCGGATACGCGGTAATCTCGGGCTCTTCGCCTCTCGCTCGACGATAATATCTGTCTTTTCTTACATCCATTGCATGCATTTCCTTCTTGACGGCTATGGCGGGCCAGCGATGCGCATACAGGTCTCTCCGCGTGCAAACTCGTCTCTCATCCTGACTGTATGCAGCGCAATGGGCTCCTTGCACGCGCTAATGACGCCACGGATCCTGCCCGGTGGGGTTTTTTGCACGAGCGCTCCCACAACGACACGGCGTCGCCAGATGTTGTTCCAGCTGACCGCACGGGCATGCTCTGAATTACGAGACGCTGGAGAGAAGATGAGAGGCAAACAATAGATTTTGTTTGCGTAAAACAAAAAGAAAAAATCATTTTCACAAAGTCTTACAATTTAACAAAAGCCACAATATGTAAAATTGTGTATATGCAGTCACTGCCAAGCACATAATCCCTATGAACTAATTGACCGTACGTGGGCGGGGTAACAAAACTTTGTAACCTCACTGTTTTAATCATTAGCCTGTTGTCGTTTGTCAAAATGCAAAGTCTTTGATATATGCCGAAACTAAACATTATACTCTTATGTCGGTGGAGATGGAGCGATGCCTAGATCATTCTCCCGCAGCCACTCCAGTTTCATAAACACACCCCTCACTAGTCTTAACCACGGCGTCTCCTCCCACCTGCGCGAGAGCCAAGGGCCCATTTCAACACAGGATGATGCACGGGATAAAACACTTCTACTTTTACAGTTTTTACCTCAGAACTAGGGAACTAGCCCCTCCCCCTAAATAAATAAATAAACGCAGAAGGCTCGTTGGTTGGTTGGCCTTTGGGCACGTGTGTGAGGAACGGCTATAGTGAAGGTGTTTTACACAGCTGCTGATTTTGTGTGGCTCACACGAGCCCCACACGCACGGCCTGGTCGCGTGCACTGGCGCCGCCATGGTGGACGTACCTGCTAATGGGCTGGACTGTACACGAGACACACCTCTGACGTGTATGTCGTCGGCGCGGTGATTTTATGGCCGTTAGACGTTACCGAAGTTAGACAGTCAAAGGCGTGTTTGGTTTGAGAGTGCTGCTCTCGGTGCTGTCTGGAAGAGGGGGGAAAGTTTTTACCCATCAGTGGCTTGTGAGGACCAATGACAAATACACACACACACACACACACACACACACACACACACACACACACACACACACACACACACACACACACACACACACACACACACACACACACACTGCTGAAAACATTCCATTGCTTTAACACAATCACCCAAATGGATCTTTACAGCAGAAGAGTGAAAGTATGTTTTGGGAGTGAAAGTATGAAGTATAGTGAAGTATAGGAGTGAAAGTGCCACCTATAGCCCGGCTGTATTACATAACCCACACCACTCCAGCTCACTCAGTGTCTGCCAGCATGAATGGGTGATGTATTGGGGAAGTGATGAACTGTCTTTTTTTAGGTGGACTTCTCTGACACGGAGATAAACCTCAGGCAGCTTCTGGACTGGTCCGTTCTCTTTGAGATGACCAATCGGAGCTCAGATTCTCAGTGCTCTCGGATCGCCTGGTATTGATGTCTCAAATAGGGATTGATCTTATCTAAAGAGGAAATTTGAAGGGGTTTCACTGCACTTAAGATTGATCAGTGCACAGGAGGGAAATATTACCATGGTCTCATTGGTGATATCTGACATTTTTTAAGTTTTAACAAACTCAAAGGCCACGAACAGTGAAGCACTAAAGGTTCAAAAGAAAAGCTTCAAAGTTCTTAAATGACGTTGTTTTGAGGTTATATCTGTGGCCTTTCTCTTTTGAGGTTATATCTGTGGCCTTTCTCTTTTGAGGTTATATCTGTGGCCTTTCTCTTTTGAGGTTATATCTGTGGCCTTTCTCTTTTGAGGTTATAAATGTGGCCTTTCTTTTTGAGGTTATAAATGTGGCCTTTCTCTTTGAGGTTATAAATGTGGCCTTTCTCTTTGAGTGTTTAACTGTGGCCTTTCTCTTTGAGTGTTTAACTGTGGCCTTTCTCTTTGAGTGTTTAACTGTGGCCTTTCTCTTTGAGTGTTTAACTGTGACCTTTCTCTTTGAGTGTTTAACTGTGGCCTTTCTCTTTGAGTGTTTAACTGTGGCCTTTCTCTTTGAGTGTTTAACTGTGGCCTTTCTCTTTGAGTGTTTAACTGTGGCCTTTCTCTTTGAGTGTTTAACTGTGGCCTTTCTCTTTGAGTGTTTCCTCGGAAACGGTCTTTACAGTGATGGCTGAAACCAGTCAAGCAGGAACAGTGTTATCATTAGAGATTTCAGAGCACGGAAGCCAGTTCAGTGGCTTAACAGAGAGAGAGAGAGAGGGAGAGAGGGAGGGAGGGGGGAGAGAGGCATCCAAAAATATATAGAGAGTGAGAGAGATAAATAGGGACAGTGGGAGGCAAGTGGAGTGAGAGATAAGAGGAAAAGAGAACTGAAAGGAGGCAGATAGCAATCGAGCGAGGGAGTGAGAGAGAGGAAGAGAGGTAGAATGAAGGGATGAGAGAGGAGGAGAGGTAGAATGAAGGGATAAGAGAGGAGGAGAGGTAGAATGAGGAGATGAGAGAGAGAGAGAGAGAGAGAGAGGAGGAGAGGTAGAATGAAGGGATGAGAGAGGAGGAGAGGTAGAATGAGGGGATGAAATAGAGGAGGATGGGTAGAATGAGGGGATGAAAGAGAGGAGGAGAGGTAGAATGAGGGGTTGATAGAGAGGAGGAGAGGTAGAATGAGGGGATGAGAGAGAGGAGGAGAGGTAGAATGAGAGGAGGAGAGGTAGAATGAGGGGATGAGAGTGTGTTTGCGTGTTTCTTTTCAGATGAGTGATTGAGTGATGAGTTTCAGGACAGGTGCGTGTGAAGCACTCTCATTGCTCTCATTGCTCTGAGCTTTGTCATCTTCCCAAGTAAAAACAGCAACTCTAAATGAGCCAGATTCTCGCTAGCCGAGCACAGATTAGCTCGGCACAGATCAGCTCTGCGGGGACGAACCCTGCGGTGATGATTTCACCATGTGCGTGTTTGTAAGCTGCCATGATTAATCTGTGCAGTGCGATATAAGCGTATAAGTGTGGAGGCTTCAGTTAGCAGGAGCAGTGATGTTTACGTATGGATGTGTGTGTGTGTGTGTGTGTGTGCCATCACAAACACAGTCCCTCATAACAGGGTTACAGTCCAGTGCATCTCACCAGACTGCGCTCTGTGAACACTGAAAACACACACACACACACACACACACACACACACACAGGACTAACAAACAATACACTGTAGTTAAGACTTCTTTCATATGCATATAGCACTGCAGGTTGTGTTGCAGATAAGGTCCTTATGCTAAAATCATTTATAATAAGACAGTAATCATTAGATTTTTATACTGTTTTAATAAGAAGCTACTCTAACTGCCTTTATGAGGATTTTCATTTTAAAGTGTCTGCATCTACAGTACACTACAGTTCTTATACTCCTTTAGGGTACAACACATTTTTATTGTCATGGGGACCAGCAAAATCCAGCATTTTCATGATTATATTATTGTTGCGAGAGCATTTGATCCCAATAAAAATGAAACCATATTGCGCACATACACCCACGCATATATACACACACACGTACGCGTACACACACACACACACACACAGCGAGATCTCTGATAGGAAGGCGAGGAGTGTGAATAACCCTCAAGGTCCACTTGGGTCTCCTTGAGGAATGTTTTGTCTTACCTCCGTCTGTATGTCCTACGTCAGTCATCCTCACATTCCCAAACTGAGTCAGTCCCCTCCGCTATCTCACCCCCCCGGCTACTGGCACGGTCCTGGACACAGGTCTGCTGAGTTACCGGGGGGGGGTAACTGAAGAGTAGCTGTCTGTCTGACTGCCCGTCCTATCTGTCTCTCCCTTCCAGGAAGTGGAGGAAACACCCCTGGGCGGGACCATGAGTGATGAGTCACCGCTGTTGACCAGCCTGATGGAGAACACCACTGTGAGTATCTCGGGTCTGCCCGCTCTGAAAGGCCCGTGGACTAGGGGGACAGAGACGCTTGGACGTCCACCTTTTGTGCAGGGTTCTGTTACAGCCCTGGCAATGACACACCTGCCTCTAATCTCCACACACCCCTGAAGACCTCGATTAGCTGCGTTCCGTGTGCTAGGTCAGCACCGGAGCAGAGCTCCACAGGGCTCCAGAGCTCTAGCAATCAGGCTGCACTGGTGCGACCAGCCAAAAGAGTCCATGTGTTGCGTTGGTCTGTAAGCCAGTCCCGACAGCCAAGAACCTTCCTGTAGCCAGACCGCTCCCAGCACGTCTGCCCACCGCGCCTTAGCGTGGAACCGGGCTTATGTAAGTGTGAGAAAATGACTCGCTGCCTCAAAGGAAAGTCCGCGCTAAGCGTTTTTGTGCCCCCCCCCCCCCCATAACCCCTCTTGCCAGCCGGCTCTCTGGCTCTCGGAGTCTTCTTGAAGCAGTGTGGAGGTGCTGCATAGCTCCTAGGCCATGAGACACGGACTGCTGGAAAATGGCCTGGAAGAATTCCTTCACCTTCCATCTGCCACAGTTCCTGCTTTTGTTCCTCCGTAGCGCACGGCGAAAGGGTCGTCGATGCAATGTTTGCATCACTTCCACGATGCCAAACAGGACATTGGTTTAAATTTTGAATATCACGATGGGGTGATGGGACATTTGTATGTTGCGGTAGAGCTTAAGTAATAATAAACAAAGTTCTCGGATATGTTTTCTGAACCTCGTTACTGCAGGTTATCCCTAATTCCCGATGTCCGCAAGCAAGTGCACATTTGTATTTTAGCCGCTCTGTCAAACGCCCAACCAGGCAATCAAGGGGTTTAGGACACTGTAGACCTGGTATAAGTGAGTTAGGAGCTGGAGAAGCACCACACCAGACCAGCTGGTGGTCACAGAGGACATTTAGATCATATAGTTCTTGGCTAGAGCTCCATCTTGCTAAGTATTCTTGGACGAAGAATTCCAGACACAGTCTTCCATTCTTGGTCCAAGCTAGGTCCATGAGTCAGCAACTCCTTAGCACTGCTCCAACATAACGTTCTAATATGCAGGCTTAATTCACAACGTTAAATTGTGAGAACTATAGATCTCATCAGCAAAACATCATGGTAAGATGTTTTTGGATATCTGGTGCTACCCTGGCTCCTGGGGACTTCCGCGATCTTATGCTAGGCAGACTGATGTATTCCACTCCTACCATGTGAGGTTTGGTGGGACTGATCATGTTGTTTCTTCTGATGGTGGGACTGATCATGTTGACAGCCCGTGTTGGCAGGGCAGACTACATCACAGTCTTCCCGATCAGAACCAGTCCAGAAAGAAATGGCGACTTCTGTGTTGCAATAGGGAGAAACAGACGTATGCTTGTACACACCTGCACAGCTGTTGGGTACTGGGTATATTTAGAGCATACGGCTTGCCTGGGTGTTTGGTAGATGTACTGTGTGTGTGTGTGTGTGTGTGTGTGTACACCGCAGTGATAGGGGATGGGTCCGGAGGGGACAAACCGTTGCATGGAGACTATCCCATGTGTTTAAGGCTGCAGGTGAACGGAGGTTTTTCACCTCGGAGCAGAAAACACGAAAGCTTCATCCAGGCTCCTCACAGCAGTTCACATTGACATCATATTTTGTGTAGGTGTTGCAGGAAGGGCCTTGAATGCTTCCATAGCAGGAAATGAAAAAATAACCGCTGTATGCATGAGTCATTGCCACTCACTGGCAGAGTAACAAACACACATCACCTCGCTTCTCCCTTTTAAGTATCTCTCACCCGGTCTCTCTCTCTCTCTCTCTCTCTCTCTCTCTCTCTCTCTCTCACACACACGTTCAGAGTAAAGTAGTCCGTCCACTGATTACATGCAGGATAATTAACAGAAGTATGTAAAAGGGCTGGACTGAAACACATCATGGTGTCCTGATGGGATATTAGATGGGAAATCATGTGGAAATCTGACTGCAGCATCGGCTCCTTTCTCCCTGGTTTGAGCAGCACCACCCAAAGCAGCCTTGGGTGGTGTCGTCACCTTGGGTGGTGTCGTCACCCTGTGGTCCCCGCCACACTAGATTGAGGTTTATCGCTTGGGAATCAACAACAACACAAAAAAAACAAAAACATTTAATCTGAATTAGGGTCATAAACACGAGTGCACATGCATATCCCTGAGATGATGAGATCACGGTGACTCTGATGTTTCTGGCTGGGTTCTTCGGCATCTCTGGCATCTTCCAGATGAAAGCCCCGCAGTCCACGGCTAATTTTAGCAGCCTGCTCCCTCGTTTCGCATTTAAATGAGCTCCGAAATTGAATTTTAAGATCTCATTGCCATTTTGATTATGGTCCACAGGCTCACACATCTGAGCCAGAACTTATTAATTGACCATCTCATGCAACGTTAATTGTATGTTTTAGTGCTGTCGAGATGTTCGACTTTAAACCCTCGAACTATGCGTTCATTAATTAACACAGTAAAGACTGATTATTTGATAGTATTTATTCTCCCTGTGATGTTTATTCGGAAGTAAAAGATAAGCCCGTTTGGTTTATAGTTTCTGTACTTTTATCGGTAGCTTTTATTGTGTTGTAGAGGGAGTGGGTAGAAAAATGAAAGTGCGTCAAGGTCAGACGCAGTGGTACGGACCGTGAGGGTGACTGTGCTTTTTTCGGACTGTGCTTATTAAAGCATTAATCATTTGTATGCTACCAGCCACTGATGCGTTTGGCACCATTACGCTGTAAACGTGCGTTATTAACAGACACTTGATGTATTTTCAGCTCGGCCACTGCTAAATCGAACTAGGCAACATGGCCAGGCCTACAGCAGTTCACTTTGATGAAATTTTGATGTCGCTCCAGACCGGCACTTGAATATTATGGGCTGTTTGACTGAGAGGACGCTGTCTACAGCATTTCAGTTAAATTGAAAATGAAGGACCGTTTAAAATGGACTGTTAAAATGTTAACATTTAAAATGAAAGGACCGTTTGAGGCGTTACGGTGGAGCGTTTCCCTTGGACGTCTTTTGGGAGACACTTTCAGTCCTCGGAAACCTGGGAACGCTTTGGCGTAGAAGACAACAGCTGTGGCGCTTCTGTGGTCCTCTCTCCTCTTATCTTCAGGGTGCTTCTGAAAGTGACACTGACTCAAGCAAAGGTGTAACAAAGTTTACATTATATTGTGCAATTATGTAGGCCCTACAAATAATTATTTTTGGTTAAAATAGTATTGTAAACACATAGGAAAAATAAGTGAATGCATAATGACTTCTGGGATGGCGGAGGAGAGGGAGTGAGAGGTAAACCCACTCCTGTGGGCTTATATAGTGAGGACAAACAAGGAACAGGTGATGGAGGGTAATGATCAGGTGACCGGGAGGGGGCGTGTCCCAGTGGGCGTGTCCTTCCCCCTGGGTGCCAACTGCACAAGAGCAGTTCTAGGGCTTATTGTATAGACTTCCATTAATCCACTCGAATGATTCGCTGTAAACAGCTGACTGGGATCGTTCTGAATCCTGACGGTTGATCTTGCCACTGTAACAACTTGTACAACTGGTTCCTGGATGGCTGGCTCTCCGCCAAAAGCCTTTCACGAGCGATTGATGAGGTCCTCACAACCGCTGGTCCAGTCTGTGCGGCTCAACTGGCGTGGCTGTGGGTCTGGGGTTCAGGGGGGTGGAGCTATCTACTCAACTTCCTCCACATCACTTCCTGCAAGAACCAACATCTGAGCTGTTACAGGCTGGGACACACGTGAGCTGATAGGGCTTTAGACCACAACAGACACACACACACACACACACACACACACACACACACACACACTCTCTGTGTACCTTGAGTGCTTCCCCACACAGACCAGTACGCGCTGTCACAGGATAAGTGTTGGGTAAACACGCTGATAGACTGTGACTACAAAATGTTCTATTCTTACGGACATGACTGTGTGTGTGTGTGTGTGTGTGTGTGTGGGCGGTGATGGGACGTTCGTCATCATTGTGTTTGTGTCCTTTTCATCATCTGACATCATTCTGATGCAGCAGCATGAATAACTTTGCATTTTGTGTGTGTGTGTGTATGTGTGTGTGTGTGTGTGTGTGTGTAGGATGTGCCGCTGGTGTTGGGCAGACAGGATAACTACGTCCTGCTGTTGGTGATGCTGTGTGCGTTTGCTGGAGGAACGCTTCTCCTTCTTGGCCTCCTGCTCGTCTTCTGCCACCGCTGCTGTCAGCCAGGACGTCGCTATTCCAGGTGAACCCGCCTCACTCTCACTCCCCACCCCTCCCCCCACTCCAAAAGGGGACAGTTGTGCATGTTATTTATGTTTTCAGACATTGAGGGGAGACATTTTAGGTAATCAAAGCTGCAAACACTGACACCCCCCCCCCCCCTTCCAGGACGGAAAGAAGTTAAAGTGCTTACGAGCTCCACAAATAGCTTTCGTACCTTCCAGAACTCACGTAACAAATTCACGTAGGTGTCGCCAAGTACGTGTGTAATCATGCTGCCCCTCCATTTTAAACTCGTTCGATGTTCGGATGAGAGTTGTATCTCCCACACAGGGAGAATAAAGAGAACTTTTAGCAGAAGTGAATCGACGGTTTTAGATTTTAGTCCCGATAAAAGAAGTAGTTTTTTCAGCTGACCCACCTGTTATGGAGCTAGTGTAGCCATATTGGTACGGATGTACCCAGTACCATGCTGCTTTTTATGACCCAGACACGCTCTCTGAGCCAGAGAGGGAAACTAGGGGATATTTTAAGCAGAGAGATTTGAGGTGGAATAAAAAATAATAGATGTTACGCTACATTTTTATTTCTATATTTTGTGTGCAAACTCTTCAACTGCAGTGAATGTTCATGTTCGATCACGTGTGTCGTTTTGCAGGGCCAGCGACGATCTGGAGAAAACCAACACGACGTACGTGGAAGACAGCAATCCTGGCACAGGTAACTGCTCAGGGCTGCCGAGGTGCTTTCACCATTTCTTCCACATGTCCCGACTCGGCGTGCACGTGGAGTCCCAGGTCACGTGTGCCCCTCCTTCCTGTTTTTGACAGACGTGTCCGTCAGGATGGACAGCTGCGGCGACGTACTGCTCGCCCCCCCACAACAGGCCGACGGCGACACGGAGCGCTTTCAGACGTCGGCGTACACGGGCCGGCGCGTCTCCTTCAACGAGACGGCCATCTATGAGCAGAGCAAGAAGAGCCAGGAGAAAGGGCGAAGGTCAGGGGGCGTGGGGGCGGGGCATGTGTGGAGGACAGGGTTTGCCCACGGCTCACGTGGTGTGTTGGCAAAGGTCAAGGTCCCCAGAAAGGGAGATGGAGCATCGTTTGGTCCTTCTAACAAAAGAAAACAAACCAAAGCTTGCAGTAAATAACAAACTAAATAGAAACCCATCGTTTTGGTGGGAACAAGAAACCGGCAGGGTTTCTCAGCAACAAAGCTCTCGTGACCACGTGTGACTAAGACGTGACTCACTACACGTCATGTTTACTCTGAATGGGCAGTCTCTGCTCATCTGTTCGTGTTATGAGGGCAGTCGTGCCAGCTTGCATATTGAGATTTTTAATATCGAGATAATTCGCCACGTTTTTGGAGCTTAAGCCCTTCAAGTTAAGATCCGACTCTCGTTTTCAGTAGTGAGACAAAGGTCACCAAAATGCACTCGAAACAGAAAAGCCTCCCGTGAAAGAGGGTTGGGCCCAAGTTGTGTGTTAATCGTGACAGATGTTCAACGTGGGGAGGGTGGGTCACGTGGGTCACGTGCTGCCTTTCTTGCCGACTCAATCCCAGGTACACGCTGACCGAGGGAGACTTCCACCACCTGAAGAAGGCCCGTCTGACCCAGCTGCACATCTCTCCTCCAGCCATGAACATCCTGACCATCGTGGAGTGCGACTCCCCGGAGAACAGGGTCACTCTGCGTGAGCAGATGCAGCACGAACCGCCCCTCTCCATATTTCAGGTAAGGGACACAGACCTACAGCACACACACACTCACAGTTAACGGTCTCAGCATAACGCGCTCCACTCTGAAGCCCAGTCAACCCAGTTAATATGCCTTCATGCCAGATGGCCTCTGTCAGCAGACTCCTGGAGGATGATGTGTGCTCAAACACAGCTGATGGCAGAGAGTTTTTGTAAAACATTTAAAATTGAATGAAGTTACAGATGTTATTGTACAGATGTTTTTCTTGTATGCCTCATGAGTCCCACTGGATTTTGATAAGCCATCGTGAAGTTATCTGAACATCACGAAAGTTGCGCTCACATTTCCATGGTCTGTTGGACGCCCTTGTCCAGAACTTTTCACACAGATCAGTTCTGCAGTGTATGTGCTTCCTGGGACTCGACCTCTTGACCTTAACGTTGCACCCTGCTGTCCCACCTCCTGAGCGATATCAGACAGCCGTAGTGTCCCCTGAGGTGCATAAGCATGCATCCCTGTGTGTGTGTGTGTGTGTGTGTGTGTGTGTGTGTGTGTGTGTGTGTGTGTGTGTGTGTGTGTGTAGCCTGCCGAGAGCGCCCTGCCCGAGTCCCCGGTGTCATGGAGCAGTCAGAGCCCAAACTGTGGTCTCCCAGGAGACACGCTGAACTCCGTACTGGACACTGGCTTCACTCTCTGTGCTGCTGAACACGGCACTGAACCCCCACGATCTAGGACAGTGAGTAACAAGCACACACACACACACAAGCACACAGATGCGCGCACACACGCACAGAAACTCACACACATCGTGTTGTTCAGACCAGCTTAGAAAAGTGCTTTACTGATAATACTATTTTATTAAAGAGTCTAAAGATAACATTCAACTAGAACCTACACAATAATATGTATAATTAGAATATCTGTAGTAGTAACACATTGTGGCCCATGATGATGATGATGACAGATTTGTACAGATGAGTACAGCTCATCATGAATCTTAAGCTCTCCAGGGCTTAAATATAGAAGAGTGTTCTGAGAAACTACACTACCCACAAGGCTTTGCCTCAGACCTCCCACCATTTGCCCCTTTTCATCTCGTCAGCACAATAAAATCGCTACATACATTTTCTGCTACACAACATTTCCTTGTTGGCACACCTTTCCAAGCCTGATCTAACTAACAACATGAAAGACGTAGACGTTTTCTAGATGATGACTCCTGAACTGTAACCTTTTATATGAGCTGGGCATTGTGGGAATTTCTTATCATTTTCAGTCACTTGCTGACATTTTTCACTTCTCTCTCCTTCCCATCCCTCCATCTCTCTCTCTTTTTCTCAGATGGAGGTGATGGAAGGTCCCACTTCAATGATGGAGAGTGACACGTGCTCCTCCCTGACAGTAGGAGCAGGTGTAGCAGCCGGGGGCGGGGCTGAGGGAGGCTCCGCCTCAGGGCAGGGCACCGTGATGCACTTCCTGTCCCGGCTGAGACGGCACGCCAGTCTAGAGGGAGCCAGTCCTTACTTCACCATCAAGAAGTGGAAGTTTGACAGCAGTCACAGAGCTGCAAGTCTGGACTTGAGAGGTGAGGAGGACGTTGCGGTCTCCGAGAACGCAGTTGTTTTTGATTCCAGCTGATTGAGGTCAGAACATTCTTCAGACAAGAGAGATAACGCTGCGATACGTTTGATGGGAGCATGGCCATCCATCCACCACTGTAGTCATATTTAGTCATACCCACTGGTGCCAGTATTTATCTGGTGAGTCTCATGTTCTCTGTCAGCGTTTCTCACATCTCAGTTAGTGTTTCCCCTGTACTAGTGGATCTAAATTCAACACCCAACAAATCCTTTATATGAGGAAATGGCCTTTTTATAGCTGGGAAACGATTAGACCACCCAAGTCACTCCAGGTTCAGGCTACACGCCACTCTGGTGGTGACATTTGTTTATGCTAATTCTTGCTTTTCAGGTTTGTTGGTAAAAGGCTCCATTCAAGCCTTTGAGGAACCGTTAGTGTCATTCAGCACATAGTAATTATGCACGTTTTATGCCAGTCTGGGAAATTCCACGCTCAGTTCACCAGTATTTGCTCTGGAGCTGCACATGACTTCCACAGGGAAGCCGCCCTTAAACACTACATGGGGCTCAATGAACAGGCCTTTGGAGACCAATCAATACTGGATCAATACGTGCGTCGGGGGCGTAGCTCTGCCGATAATGCTGAGTGAAGGCTGGTGGTGGGCTGGGGCTGACTGACGGAGAAGGGTCTGCAGACAGATGGAGGAAGATGGAGAGATACTGCCTGTTAAACTAATGACGCTGTAATTAGATTATCCTTCACCTGACGCAAAAGGTCAGCGTGCCTGGCACGTTCATTTCCGCCTAACGAGCTCTAGATCCCATTATATCCTGTTATTACTGCAGCACGTGAGCGCCGGCAACCACACGTCACGCACACGTCCCGCACACGCTGACCTTTGGCGCTCGCTGGCTCCCTCTGCAGGCTGTATTGCTTCTTTCTTTTTCGTTCCCTTCGTGTTCCTCCTCTTCCGGCAGGCGTTTTTAAAGTAGGCAAAGGGCCTACGCCGTTAAACTGATCTGCGTCCCTGTGCTCATTCTCACGTGACTGTTCGCCACAGGTTCTCCTCGACGACGTGCGTTTCAGAGGCAGAGAGCGGCGAGCGAGACTCTGGATCAGGGAGATGACTCCCAGCTACCTGGAGGAAATGGTGGCAGCGACTTCCTGCTGTGTGACCTCCGCCCCCAGCCACAGGCCGACGCCCCCAGACGACTCTCGGCAGGCTCTCTGGAACCGTCCACGGCAGGCTGTCCGCCCCCAACCCCTCCCCCTATCGGCAGGTAAACACAACTTCCTCTTTTAACTGTTCCATCTGGTACTGCATGCCTTCAGAAATTTGTCACCATGCCGACAGTCATGGTAAAAACCATTTCGTTTTATTTCCGTGTAGTCAACGTCACATGACAACAGCAGCGGCGTCTGTCCATGTCACGTTATCCCCACGTATTGAAAATGAGTCTGACTCAATAACCTAATTGATCCATTTCCTGCTATGTTTATTTTGGGTGCGATCTTGTTCAAGTGAAAAACTACGCACGACAATATTGCACCAAAAAGGTCGGAGCAGACTGGATTCCTGAGATCAGTCGATAGTCACGGCGTCTCTTTCCATAGCGTACGGTTTAAAAAGGCCCCTGATGGCGGGGCTGACTCACGCTCCGTCATGGCCGCCCCATCACACATGACTCGGCTCTCACTGTGGAAATCATTCACTTTAACTCTGGTCTCCTGCAGGCTGGAGGTTAGAGCCGTCATGGAGGTGAGGGGAGGGACCGAGGACAACAGGAACCAAACGGCGCACGGTTTCCCAGAATGCACTGTGCCTCGGGGAGAGGAAGAGGCGGAGGAGGATGGAAGCGGCGAGCCCACGGAGGGAGCGACTGGAGGAGAAGGCGTCGGCGCTCCGCGGGGTGCGGAGTTCGGCCCGGTGAGCAGGCAGGGGAGTCTGGAGCAGCCCAGCCTGTACCGGGACATCTGGAACCTCCGTGCCTCGCTGGAACTGTACGCCTCGTCCGACCTGAGCAGCAACGACCGGGACTCCACGCGCAGCGACGCCGACAGCGTGTGCTCGTTAGGGGGAGCGGGCGTCTCCAGGACCGGCGTGCCCAGTTACCACTCGCAGGACATCGACGACGAGGCGGACGGCGAGCTGCCGTACGACGACGCCACACGGGATGCGGGCGGGAAGCGGAACGGCGGGGACAGCGTGGACTCGGAGAAGGGCAGCGACGGCGAGGCGGGGAACCGGAAGCTTCTGCAGATGGACAGCGGGTACGCGTCCATCGAGGCCCCCTGCAGGGCTCCGGAGGAACTGCGGCTGTTCGGGAGCTCGTCGGGGAAGACGGCGTCCGAGAGGCGGCGCTTCTTCACGAGCACCGGCAGAAAGGAGACGCTCTGCGAGAGTTTCGAGACGTGCCCGTTCGAGGAAGAGCCGGAGGACGAGGCCGCGGAGACCAGGGTCGTGTCGGAGGAGCCCGGCGGGCCGGGCATGGTGTCCAGAGACGACGGGGACGCGGAGGCACAACCGAAGCCTCTGCCGCGCTTCCGACGTCGGGACTACAGCATCGACGAGAAGACGGAGGCGCTGTTCAACGAGTTCCTGCGCCACGATCCCCAGTTCGACCAGCAGGGGTCGCCCTCGCTCCGGCACCGGCACCGCTCGCGGATCCACCTGCGTAAGCAGTGGCAGCGAACCAAGCAGTACAGCGACCCAGGAGCGGCCCGCTACTCGCCCTCCCTGGAGAGGCAGCGTAGCTACGCACTGCGGAGGGGGGACAGCGCCAACTACCCGCTGGACACGCGCTACCACAGCACCCTGCCACGCATAGCTAGTGCTGCAGATGAGGAGGCCAGCGAGGGCGGGGCTAGCGAGGGTGGGGCCAGCGAGGGCGGGGCTAGTGATTCTCCCAGCATTCAGGATTCCTGTCCAGCGCCGGAGGACAACGCCAACAACAGCAGCAACAACAGCAGTCCTGCAATTAAGACCATGGAGGCTCAGCCCACCCTGCACTATTCCACCCCCTTACTGGAGGGCACCGTGAAGGACTCTGGGATACTGGAAGACCGCGGAGGCTCTGAGCATCTGGAGGAGCCTCGTAGATGGTCTCCGATGACGGTCATGGACACCGTTCCCCTAAATACAGGTAGTGGGGAACGGCACACGCTTGCAGACATGGTCACCGAACTTCCAGATATACGTCATCGGGTGGACGAAGACTCTATGGACAAAGGCTATGTGCAAACCATGGTGGACATCAGTCCTTCAGACAAACTGGCAAGCAGTCTAGATGAGCGACTGTACACCGGTCTGAGGACTCGGGGCAGCCAGGAGTGTGTGGTGGCTCTGACCTACGCCGCGCCAGACCTCAGCAAGGAATAACACCAGCTCTGATTGGCTGGGGAGATGAGGGGGACAACCCAGGGTATGGGAGAGATGGCTCACATGAGCATGTAAACTCCAGGTGCAAAGCCTGGGCCACTCCACCATAACCTCAGATTTCCCCAGATAAATAATGCATGTGCGTTATGCCACCAACCACTCTAGTCTCTTTTGCGGGGTGGATTGAGTGGGTTGCAATCTCAAACTAGGGAAACATGGGAAATGTAGTAAAAAAGAAAAAAAAAACACAAACAAAAAAAGCCTGCAGAAAATATTGATAGGTTATGTAATATATTTTCTTGAAGAGGTCGATGTTAATACACCTTGCGTATTGCACTGTGAAAGAAGGTGAGTTGATTTGGGGGAAATTCAGCAGGTATATGTGTATTAAGTAATAACTACAGCAGTCACACTGCACTTTTAAATAGTACATTTGGTGAGGAGGTCTGTCACACCTTAACCCCTCGCCCCCAAGATGTTAGGAGAGTTAGTTATCCAAAAGCAAGTTAGTAGCCCCTCATGGACTCCCATTACAATAGAAAAAAAGACAAACGCATGAGTGATCAAATCCTCAGTATACAATTTGGAGGTTTGATACTCTATTTTGAATACTTCTTACCCATCAGTCAGATTCCATTAGTAGTGCTGGAAAATAAGAAACCCTTTAAACCTCTTATCCACGACTGGGATTGAAGTCCATGGGATAATTCTCCGGTTCGATGTGTAACTCGGTGTTTCATAAATCACTGATTTTTTAAAAATACAAGTGGAGTACGTCCCTCTTGTGAAGAATGGCCTCATCTTGAGGTCAGGGGCGTGCGTTCAGGCCGAGGGGGGGACAGGAATACTGCACTATTGAGTCGGGGGAGTCAACTCGTTTGGTCCAGGTGATTAATTCTGTTACTTATTTCATTTTCCGAATCTCCTTATTTGTATGATGGGAAAGTCACGATCGATATTGGGAGGTAACCCGTACCTGAAATGTTTTGAGGGTCTGAACAATAACTCATTCACTTTCCAATTACATCTTTAAAAAAATGTTATCTTATTTATTGATTTTTTTTTTCAGCATTTCTGTAGGCTACTGGTTGATGTTATTTCATTTTTCAGGTGTGAAAAATGCATTGCTCTTTTTTGTTTTGTTTTTCTGCCATAAGAGCACTAACCGGCCCCAGTGATTGGCTGTGTGTACCACAGCTGAGCACATGGCCAAGTGGTTCAGTGGTCCTAAGGGATGGAGCACTGTGTGATATTGATTGGCTGAGTTATGTTAAATCATCAAAAGCCTCTTACATAAAATCAAACACCATCCATTTTAGGGTTCATATAAAGTTGGAAATATGCTACATTCTTTAGGAGGTCTGACCAAGGGACGGTGTAGTCACACTAAACCTTGATTTGACATTCAGCAACACTGCCAGCTCCATCATTTGCCCAGCTGTGCAGAACGAAGTTGGGACGGCCGCCATCACTATTACCGACTCATAACTGGATACTTGTTCCCAAAACAAAGAAGCAGATTTAGGATTGACTGGTTCATGTGGTCGAGCTTCCATTTTCAGACGTACAACCAAACACTTTCTGACCAGTCCGTCCTCTGGTGCTGCACGGTGGTGTGGCAGAGGTGTCTACATGATCACTACGAGGTCTGTGGCCATTGTGTGGCTCACAACAAATTCTTAGATGTGTCTACCAAGCACTAGTAGATCATAGATGTACAAACGTCAGTCAGAGAATGATAAATCCATAGATCTGTTTTCCTCACGCCTTTTTGTTCTCAAATTACACTGACTAGAGGCAGGGACTGTGGTTTTATTTAGAAAGTGGGCACAATATCAAACATTAAGTGGGCCTGAAATTATACCAATCGTGTAATAATTCACAAGGTGCATTTAACAAGTTTGGCTCAGAAGATTAACCCCTACACACTTCATCACTTTGAAAAACTAAGCTGTCGAAGCTTTGAAGATTATCATCATAAATAAGTGAAATGCCCCACCAATGAGATGGTTAAAGAAGCTAACGCTATGCCAATAGCACTTAGCAATGTGCCAGCGTGACGGATGTGAAACCTTTCTGTGCGTGGCTCCCCCTGGTGGACGATCGTGGGTGTGTTCGTGTTCGAGTGGGGAAGCGTCCATGTCTGAAAATCTGTACGTCCGGCAGGGATGTTACTTGTGCAGAGAAATGACCCCGGTTTTTCCGAGTGCACACAAGCTTTTCCCTCCTCTCGAGTTGCGGCTTCTAGTTTCCTATTTTCTCATTCCGAGTAGCAAACCCAGAGATTGAAATCTTTATTGGGGCCTAGCCTACTCACCCACAGGAGCAACCATGTCAAATTTTGAGGTTGGAGCCTTCAGAACACGGAGGCTGTTTTTGAGGTTCATGTTGGTTTTGTTAAGAACAATTTTCTGGTGTTCGACAATCGTTCAACCATTTAGCACAACTGTAACGGTCTACATTTTTGGATATTTGAAGCAAACTCCTCCCGTTTCTGTAATTCACACGAGTCTCTTCCCTTTCACCTCATGACCTCGCCGAACAAATATTTGAACGTCCTGTCTGTACCAACACCGAACCTGTGTGTAAAGCAGGCAGCAGTCGTGGATCTTTGTAGCCTCTGGCGAACCTCGTGGAGGTGGAGATTTCGATCCCTTGTGGCTCCGACGCCGTACAGAGTTCGGGTCAGCCCCGTCCTCCGCTACCAGAACTGGTTAAACCTCGTAGTTCATTTGTTCAGCACTTATTTTTCAGTCTGGTAGCTGGAGATGAAATGCCCCCCCCTTTTCTGTACCCAACACTGGCATGTCACTTTATAAGAACTGGTGGCTTCTTCAAGAACAAGAGGCCCCAAAAGATGTACATTTTTACTCAATTTTGTTTTTGCCAACCAAATAAATAATAATTAAAAGGTATGTGAGAGAACTCTTATTTACATTGTAAAATGACTGAGCAGTAAAACAGCTGATGATCTACAAATGTTCTGGACAATTCTACGGCCCGGTTTAAAAAAAAGCTGTTCTGGAGTCATTTATTCAGTGGGTTATGGTATTCTGAGAATAGCGTGTATGTTTTTCGCTGACAAATTTTAAGGTCCAATAGATGGAGATAATTAATTTAGCATTCATTCAGTTTACGACTAAACTATTGCAGTTTAAGTCGATCTATCCTCGCTCTGCGTGCACACGGGGATGTTCAAGCAGCCCTCCATTCTTCAGACTGGGAACCGCCGGAACTTCTTGATTGTTGTGGTACAGCGCGAAACGCAAAAAAAAAAAAAAAATCGGTGTTCCTCAATACGCCACGGCGTGCCCACCGGGACAGAGTGGAGGTGAGTTAGGACACCATCACCGACTGAAAACCGACACACACACACACACAGGACCACCAAATTTGGTTTGGTTGGGATGTTTTATATAAATAATAATTAAAAACATTTATTGGAAATAAAGAAAAACTAATGAAACAAAACTAACGGAAAACAACTAAAAAAAATAACCCAAGACATGTATCGGTGCATCTGCCTTGCACAGATCAGACCCCCCCCCCCCCCCCCCCCCAGCTCTTCACAACATGCATCTTTTTTTTGCCGTGTGGGTATATAATTCTCATTAGCATTCTCAATCTTCAATATAGTAACATATCTTTTTCATTACTCGTCATTCCTTTACATACCTCGATATGCATCATGAACTATAAAATTATAAAGATCTGTTAAAACTAAATTGTACGGTTGGATCTGAGGGGTAGCAAGAGCCCGGCAAGGGGGGGGGGGGGGGGGGGGGGGGGGGCACACGGTCAGCCCCGCCCCTTCAGGTGATCCACAACAGGTGGAGAGAGAGAATGGAGTGAAAGGGAGACAGGAAGAATGCGAGACAGGAAAAAAATATATATATATATGAGGGGGGGGAGAGAATTCAGAATGAATGGAGTGAAAGGCTCAGAGTGCATGAGAGGAAGAGGAAGAGGAGGGTGAAAAGGAGGGGAACAGAAAAAATATAAACCAAACCAGAAAACAGGAGATTCCTCCTGCGTACAGCATTCCCAAACCCAGTCAGTCCTTTCCAGGGGAAAAAAGATCCAGGCTTCCTGGCATAGTTTCCTTTAGGGTTCATAGTCCATGGCAAAATGTGTCAGGAGCCGCGGTTCACGTGTGTGGTGAACCAAAACAGGAGGGGAGCAAAACTCAAAACAAACCTGCAGGGCAGAGAGAACATGTTAGTGACCCATCGCCACGGCCACACCCGCAGGGCTTCCAGCCAATCAGCATCCAACAAAGGGGAGAGGGGGTGGGACATCACCTTTGGCATGTCACACATGTTCAAGTGTGCACTGGTGAACAAAAGCCTGATGTTAATTCTACGTTTGTTCTCTGGTGATATCAAAGCGGCTCTGCCAGTTTTGCAAGTGGCTCGGATGAGCTGAAAAAATACCTTTTCTATCCTACATTTAAATCTACAAACGGACATGCAGATGGGCCTCTAACGCAGACCACCTGCTCTCTCTGTCCTATATATAGGACGCTGTTGGAGATCAAACCTTCTCTCTCTCCTGCCTGCTTCTCTCTCCCCACCGGCACCTTTTATCCCTCCGTGAAGGGTGTGAGTCATCGTCCAGCACGCTAGTGCTCTGCCTCTCCGCAGTGGGTGTGAGCGGAATCAGAAGTGGGTCCGCCCCTCTCGGACCTCGGCGCCGCCCCCCTGTGGGAGAAGCCTCGGGGCCGGAGGGAGGGTGTGGTACGGAGAGATGGGGGTGACTCATCAGGTCTCGCTGCTGTAGCAGGTGACGGAGGGGGGCCGACTTCCCCACCACCACCACCGCCCGCTCCCACATACCCTCCCCCACACAGCTGCAGAGGACCCGGTATCTGCATGCCCTCCACACACCGGCTAGCGGGAGAGGACTCGAGCGGGATCAGCCAATCAGACAGGGCGACGCTCCGGTAGGGGAAACCTCCTCCCGGCCTCAAAGCTGATCCTAGATCAGCTGCGGAGATCAACGGTGACGTGGCGGCCATCTGTGTGCCGTCCAACCTTCTGGACGTCCTATGACACTACTAGTTTGAACCTGGAGAACGTCGGTCTGCTTCAACATGTGCGACTGGGTGGAACGAACCCAGAAAACATCTAACAACTAAACATTTAGAGAGATAAAAGGGTTTTATCAATCAAAAAAAAAACCCCAAACGCAGTGAGGAGCACTCGGTGAACTCTGATTGGCTCCCCGAGGTTAGCTCACCTGTACAGAGCGAGAGGCAGGTGTAGGAGGTGGAGCGGGGGGGGGCGCGCGTCATTGCTGCTTGCAGGTGGAGAGCTTGCGGATCTTGCTGGCGGCGGACACGCCCTTGCGGGAGGGGTTGGAGGAGGAGCTGGACACGCCCTTGCGGGAGGGGTTGGAGGAGGAGCTAGAGCGACGCTCCGCCCTCGGCTTCAGGGCGCCCGCCTCCGTCCCGTTCACGCACAGCTGTGGCTTCTGCTCCGGACCGCAGTCTTCCAACTCCTCCTCTTCCTCTTCCTCCACGCCCACCTGCCCTGTAAACGGACACGCGTATAGATTTCAGCCGCGATGAACCCAGCGGCCCCGTGGCGGCGATATTAGCGAGGGAGGCTGTTCACCCTCTTACCCGGCACCGTGAAGTCCTGAGTGTAGATGATCTCGTCCTCGCCGTCGAAGAGCTCGTCGTCCTCTTCCTCACCGTAGCCGTGGAGGTCTTCCAGGTAGGGCACCACGGTCATGCTGCGGCAGACGTCCCGGGTCTCTGCGCTGGGGGGGATGGGCACCGGCAGCTCGGAGGGGGGGTGTTTCTTCCTCACCCAGCTGCGTCCAGGGAAACACAACACACGGGGTCTTCAGAAGGGGACTCACACAACCAAACTCCTCGAGGGCTAAAGCAGGACCCTCGTCTGAGGTACGTTTGGTCCGAGTGACAGAGTGCCGGTTTACACACAGTCTGCAATAATTACACTGCAGTAATTCACCGTTTTGCACCAGGTGCACATTAGACGCTAATTATTGGATATTTTTATTTGGTGCAAAAGGAGTTACTCATCGGGGTGACAGTGACCCCCCATCACCTGCTCATCACCTCCTCCGCACCCAATCACCATGGTTTCTATGGTTATTAGAGACCACACCTCCTCTGCGTCATCCCAGTCCCATGAGTGGAGTATGTTGAGCTCCGCCCCTCTCCACACCTCTGCCTCCCCCTCCATCTTTCTCCCCATTGTATTCCCACCGTTTTAGGCCCTTTGACATCCTCGCCACCAGTGCCCCCTGAACTCCGCCCCCCCGCCCCACCTCTCCTCCAATCACCTCGCTCCTCACCCGCTCTGCGGACTTACTTGTGTTGCCTAATTTGCTGTATTGAGAATCTCTTCACAGGATCATACTCCAGCATTCCTACAAAAACAAACCACACAGGCAGGATGAGAGAGGCGTAGTTCCTCCCCTGGGGGGGGGGTGGGGGGGGGGGGGGGTCATAGGGCGAAGTGCAACCTTGAGACCTCCGGATGAGAGCATCGGAGCTGTGACATCATTAATAAACATTTCTAAATGGTGGAGGCTACTCCACTCAAGACTGTACGTATGCAACTGTATTCCAAAAGCATCCCAGCGTTTATGGACCCCTTCTTCCCTCCTCAGACCTCAGACCTCACGAGACACTCGGTGAGGACTTAGAGGTGAGGACTTAGAGGCTCCGTTTCAACTCCGAGAGGGAGAGACCGCTCGTGCTGGGATGTGGTTTCCTGGCGCCCTCTGCTGGACCAACCGGAGAAGTGCAGCGTGGCGCAAATTCTCCCTAAACAAACGGTCACAGCTCTCGGCTAGCGTAGTTCATTACGACTCGCATCAAAAATAATTTACTCGTATCCAAAAATCTGTGGCGGCCCACAGGTCTTCACAGCAGAGGTTTGTGGATGTGGAGTGTGCAGATGTGGCGTTGGGAGACGCGGGGCGGTGCGCGTACCTCTCAGCAGGTCGGACAGCAGCGGGCCGCACTCCTCCGGAACGCTGTAGTCACCCTTACCGATGTTCTCGAATAGCTTATAGATGTTATCGCCCTCAAACGGGTACAGGCTTGTTGTTATGTTGTATCTGTGGAGGAACAGACAGGCGTGTTGGAGACGCTGGACCGGCAAGCATGCGTGTGTGTGTGTGTGTGTGTGTGTGTGTGTGTGTGTGTGTGTGTGCGTGCGTGCGTGCGTGCGTGTGTGTGTGTGTGTGTGCGTGTGCGTGTGCGTGTGCGTGTGTGTGTGTGTGTGTGTGCGTGCGTGCGTGCGTGTGTGTGTGTGTGTGTGTGTGTGCGTGTGTGTGCGTGTGTGTGTGTGTGTGTGTGTGTGTGTGTGTGTGTGTGTGTGTGTGTTTTACACGCTTCCTCACAGCACTGCGACGGGCTGCAGTCATGGAGTAAACTCAGAGATCTGTCGATCGGGGAGGACTAATCTGCATGTCGAGTTTGTTTAACACAAACTATTCTTGGCCAGGTTTGATTAGGCTGCCTAATTTAGAGAGCCCCCCCCTCCGAGAGACCAAGCGTTTAGCCAGTGTCTGTAATTCACAATTACACAGTCTTCCGTGCCGTTTCAGAACCTGGACCAGCTGCAGATTACGTTACATTATTCCCGTCGCATTTGCCTGTACGTTCACACTGACCTGGGATCAGTGTCAAGCATTCCACTTCAAAATGAGCCACGACGGCGGCCATTTTGCAGACTACGCACCAATTCTTAACCGGTGTGCAAGCAAAAAAATAAAAGCACACTGCATTTTTTCTCCGCCAGCTCAACCCCAACAAACGCCCGATACAAAAGCCACGAATGAGAAGAGCCTGAGTTCAGTGCACATTGGGGGGCGTGGGGGTTAAAGTGCGTGGCGGGTAAAGTGCGTGGCGGGTAAAGTGCGTGGCGGGTAAAGTGCGTGGCGGGTAAAGTGCGTGGCGGGTAAAGTGCGTGGCGGTAAAGTGCGTGGCGGTAAAGTGCGTGGGGGTTCAGGACCATCTGCCCCGGCGGTTCTCGCACTACTCACAGCGTAACCCCCGCGGACCAGATGTCCACTTTAAACCCTGAAAACGTGTCCAGCCCGTTGGCGATCTCCGGCGGCTGGAACGCCGGCGACCCCTGGCTCGTCCTGCACGTGTCGTCCTCCGCAAACGGGTGGAGAGCCTGGGGCGGAGGGCACACCGAGGGTCAAAGGTCACATAAAAGTACACACACACAAAAAAACCTACACAAAGACTTTCTTCTCTCGTGAGATGTGAATCGGCGGAGAGGAAGTGAGTCAGTACGGGGGCAGAAAGAAGACGTGTCTACACGACTCCTGGCACCACAACCATAAATTAGCAGCAAATTAACACGCTGTGGGTCACTCGTTTGCTCCAACGTCAGCCGTTAAGCGACTGTGGCACTAACTGTTATTATTTGGTTTGCTGTCAGAAAGGTCAGTGGGCACTGGACATAATGAACATAATATACCCGTTTGGGAGTCCCATGAACCCTGATGTTGGATCCGTGTCGCACATCTGTGTGTGTGTGTGTGTGTGTGTGTGTGTGTGTTAAATGAGCCATGTAATTCTGTAACTGTGATGCTCGTAAACAGGTGGTAAATAAAACGGTTTTCTTTAAAGAACCATCTCTACAGATACGTTTACAGTTTTGAATTCTCGTTTGCAGAAAAGTTTTAGCACTTTTATTTAAAAATATCTTCGAATACTAAACCGAGTCCAGTCACAGCGTCTCCGTTTCAAGCATAACCCGGCAGAGGTGTGATGGCGGGTCTGCGAGACGTCTCACCTCCGCTACGCCCAGGTCCGAGATCTTAAGAGTGCCATCTGTGGTCAGCAGCAGATTCCCTGGTTTAATGTCTTTGTGGACGATCCCCTGACTGTGCAAATACTCAAGGCCGTCCATGAGCTGGCAGAAGTACCTGAAACGCAGCGGGGGGGGGGGGGGGGGGGGGGGGGGGGGGTTCTTAGCACCTGCCCTTTGACCTGCCGCTACAGCTGGGGCTCAGGCCAGCGCCCCATGTGCTCTTCCTTGTGGTGTGTGTAACAATGACAGGAATTCCCCAAATGTTCTGGAATGTTCCGACACTTAAAATCATAAAAATTTAATTTGAAGCTCACGTCGGCTAAAACTTTGATGTGTGCGCGTGTGTTTTTAGAGAGGTGCCCAGCTCCAGGGTCCAGAGACAGGGAAAGGGAACCTACCCGTGAGCTTGAAACACAGGGAACCTCTTCTCTGAAACACTGTCCAACATCTCCTGCATGCCGCACACGCAGTACTCCATCACCATATACGTGCGGCACAGTCAAGGAAGAACCAAACCACGGTTTAACACACACACACACACACACACACACACACACACACACACACAGTTATGGTAGTGAGTGGAGTGGAGTCTAAAGAGGCCTGGTGGGTTATGTCCTCCCCCCCACTTCCATGGGGGTGTCTGAGAGGCCTGGTGGGTTATGTCCTCCCCCCACTTCCATGGGGGTGTCTGAGGCCAGAGCTGGAGGGGCGTCCCCTCACACACACCCCACTACCCCAACACTACCCTGGGGCCAATACCTACAAACCCCTTTGAATTGGTGTGTTGCCATCGTCCACCTGACGGAGCGACAGTTGGGCGGCTTCTCCAGGAACAGACCCAGACCAGGACAAGGGAGACAGCAGATCCTTAAATGTGCGTTTCCCTGTTGAGAAGTGTGTGTGTGTGTGTGTGTGTGTGTGTGTAAATGGTCATGTGACCACATTTGCATCTTCACACTCTGGAGGATATATTTTCTGCTTCTCTTCATTGTACAACACGTCCACCAACTGAATCACATTTTTATGCTGTAGTCTCCTCAGCAGCTGGATCTCCCTGAGACACACACACACACACACACACACACACACACACACACACACACACACACACACACACACAGAGAAAAAGAACAGCTGTAGTGTAAATAAAACAAAACCAATATCCCAGCTGGAGATGCCCTGTCCGTTTGTAATTGAACCACTAGAAGTGTTTTATGACCCCTTCACAAGCTCCGCAAATATACGATTCTTATGTTTCATTGCTCAACAGGTCTTGCTAAATAAGCTCATGCATCAGGAAGTTAAACCCACGTCAAATAACTGGTGCAGTTAAGAACTTTATACACCCGTTCTGGTCCAAGAGAAGCTTGTGTCTACAGTTAAAGTGGGTGTTGGGGTGCGAGCGTGTATGTGTCTGTGTGTGTGCTCAAATACACTCATATCCATGCCCAGGGCCCCCCCCTCAGCTTGAGTCTCGTCCAGTACTACAAGAATATCAAGGCTGTGGGTTTGTATGCAAAACATACAAATTAGTTTGCATGTAAAACACAGTGGGCCGAGCGGGTCAGTCCAACAGCAGGTTCCATTATGTCAGCGTGTCGGTGTACGCCAGGCCACGCCGTAACACGAAATTGCTACTTTGCCGCTTGCTACTAGTAAAACACTACAGGAACACTAGAGCCATTCAAGGGTTCACATGTAGGCTTGTGTTGTTCTAACATGTAGGCTTGTGTTGTTCTAACACTGGTGGTGCTGGTTCCAGTAACCCAACAGCCATGCGTTCAGCAACAACAGAGATGAGCAGAACACAGACGTGCACATTCAGGACGACGCGGTGAAAAGTGTCGACTGTGAGGCAACGCCCAAAACGTTTGCAGCTGGGTTCTCCGTAGCGCGTAAAAGACACGAGTCACGGCGTCTCCTCCCCCGGTCACCATTACGGGCAGCTTGACCCAACATGGGCCAATCACACAACAGCGCCAACATTTATTTGATACGTTATTGCTTGGTAGGTTTTGCAACATGTAATTTATTTAAATTTCTCCAACGCAAAGCGCCATTAATTATTTTCAAGAGAGAAATAAATATACGACTTCCATCCAACAGTTATTACTGCTTTGTTACCGTTATTATGCTACACATGAAGTTAAAGATCAATATGATTGGTTAATGGTTTCACCAGGGGGGGGTTTATATTAGAAACACGACATGACTCAACCCTTGTTACTATTACTATCGGTCTTGTGATTCAGTGTTGCGGTATTTATTGACGCCGAAAAGCACCCCGAATCGTAAAAGAAACGGAGGCGTGCCGTCCGAGTGGGTCGCGCAGTTCTGAAACCTCACACTCTTGGCAGCGTGCGGAGAAAACAAGCCGTGGACACGCCTGTCCCCCCCCCCCCTCAGACCAGTCCAAGTGTGTGGACGGGGAGGTGAAGACCAAGCGATATTAAAACGGGTTTTATTAAAGGCACCGAACAGCTGCTGTCCACTTCCCGTCAACATATAATGTTTGATAACAAAAATATCTACATGAACAGCGTATGAAAAGATTGATTTCTTTTGGGCTAAAACATCACTGGTGTAAATATCGGACTCCCAACGCCGTCCATAAAAACAGAGATTAACAGCATCGGGTCTCGTTCAAGATCATTTCTGTATTTATAATAGGGGCAGCACAAAACCAACAAAACACTGGTGGGATCTCCCAATATTGATATGGAATATAATTAATGATTCAATATTTTAATGTTTTTTAACGAGCGCGCGTCGGCCCAAGGTTGGAGCTCCCCGCAGTCCCACGGCTGCATCTCCACGACGTCATGCACGTACAGTACGGCGTGTGCGGGAGTGCAAAATACTGAGCACAGCAAATAATGTAAAGCGATTTAAGAAGCGTCCGTTTGTGCGATTGTTGCATGAGGTGTTTTGTGCGTTGTCCGTCTACAACAAAATAAAGAATCTCAGCACCCAGTGGCAGAAACAGCCGAGCACACTGTGCCTGGGACCCGTCCCGGCTACACGGCTCGTACTCATCACGCGTGAGAACCAGGACCTGTTTCAGAGGCCTGCAACATAGCGCTCATATAGGAGCAGAACAGAAAGTAGAAGCCCGAGTCCTCTTGCCCCGTGACGCTCAACCCGGCCGCGTCATGACGCCGACGGGCCGTTCGGCGCCCAGAGGTAGGTTCGTTTGTCTGAGAAAGTCGACTGGAACGCAAGTCGGGCCACGGGAACCGCGATAAAAGGAACCGTGGAGCCGTGAGGGGAGGTTGACGCCAAACGTCCGTGGCAGCATAACGGGGACTCGGAGATGTTGACCCTGCCGTTTGCCCCTGTCTAACAAAGTCTCATGAGAACTGAACAAGGGTTAAAAACAGCAGCTTATGTAGGTAATGAGGAACAGAGATGTGCAAGAGAGAGAGAGAGAGAGAGAGAGAGAGAGAGAGAGAGAGAGAGAGAGAGAGAGAGAGAGAGAGAGAGAGAGAGAGAGAGAGAGAGAGAGAGAGAGAGAGAGAGAGAGAGAGAGAGAGAGAGAGAGAGAGAGAGAGAATGCTTTCCCACAGGTCAAAGCTAGCACCAAGGAGGAAGGTGAACCCTCTTTGCAGACAGTGGAAAGTTTCTGCTCTCGACTGCCAGCCAATCAGACCCACCGGTTCAAACTTAAACCAGGGCTTAAAGGTTTTAGAACACACAACTGCCCCGGCAGAAAGGAGCATTATGTTCTCAGTGATCTAGCAACAGAGAAACTACAAAACCAGAACCAGAGTGATCTGGAGTCGTACTGAGCAGAGCCCGATGAATGTAGTCACGCCTGGCCAGTCTACCGACCTCAACCCCCCGCATACATGAGCATGCAACTTTTTAGCATTCCACACACACACACACACACACACACACACACACACACACACACACACACACACACACACACAACCATGGGAACAGTGTTATGCAATTCGAGTTACTCTCCAATCTGCGCGCGTGTGTGTGTGTGTGTGTGTGTGTGTATCTACCAGTTAGGGCATGCTGCCTCTGGGAAGCAGGAATGCTAATTGCTGCTGTGAATGGGGAGGTCACCATGGTGTTCCAGCCATGGCCATATAAGGCAGGAGGAAGAGTGTGTGTGTGTTTGTTCGCCTCCGGCTTCTCCCATTGCAGACTCTCTGACGTCACAGCCACGCCCCTCTCCTACACGCTGACCCTTAAACTGCGGCCGTACAACACGGACCGAAAGACAAATACGATCGGCATGCGGGCTGTGCGCTGTGTGTCGTGACTGGGTTATGGGTCGAATCAGACCAAAACACACACTCGTAAACCCTTGGTCTGACTTAACCTGCACACGGAGCTGCTTTTTTACCGCCAGAGGTGAGCAAGCAGCCTGCTGCAATATCAACACTGCGGAAAACAACATCACGACAATTAAGAAATGTCGTATCATCCACCCAGACCTACAATGGGTGCAACCAGACAACCTACTGCATGTTTTCAAGCAGTTTAAAAAAGCACAAATTAACAAGAAACGAGTTTTACACATGCAGCTTCCATTAATCCAGTCACTATCAATTTCTAACGTAGCGCATTTCATGTGGACACTTTTATGCGAAACAGAAAACTTCAACAGCAACAACTGTTCTGAACACCAGCGTCCAGTGGCTACTCCTCCTGACGGTTCATGAACGCTCCCTCACCCCTGAGACATTACCAAAACATCAGCAAACGCACTTACGCATGTAACACACACACACACACACGAGCTGTGGAGTATTTCTAAAGTAGGTCCAAACCCACTACGTTATTTAAAGAGCCCCCCCCCCCCACACCCCCCCAGGCTGCATACTGTCGCATTTTAATTAAGCTGTGCGGTGTGATTAAAAATCAAATCCACGCTTTCCCTCCAAATACAGAGGAGATGACAGTGATGTCACCCTGCTTAGGAAGTAACCCACACACACATTTGCCCCTAAAAGGAATTAGCACTGGTGAATGATGCACAGAAACAAGGGTATGAAAACAAAATCGCAGTGGCCTATATTAGATGCAGCTGTGTGTGTGTGTGTGTGTGTGTGTGTGTGTGAGCACTGGCTCTGGGAAAACACAGCCTAGTATCAAAAGATGTTTTCACGTATTCCCCGTCAACTGCATTATGTGCTGTTGCGGGTCACTGAACTGCTGTGCAAGGTACACTGTTCAGAAGAAAAGCCTTTGACCCAGTTCAGGCAGCTCTACAGACATCACACCAATACTCTGTATCCTCATGTCCCTAAAAGTTGACATTTCCACACATCCTTCACTTAGATTCAGGGTTGCGGTGAGAATCACCGACACACTGTTTACTCCAGCCTCACGAGCGGGCCAAGCGGTCATGGACTGATCCAGTTCTCCATGTGCTAAAACTGCTCAGGACTGGGTTACAAAATGTCAGCTTGGAGGTAACTTAGCTTCCAGCCCGGCGAGGGGATCCGTCAGCAGGAACGATAAAACACGGGACAGCACGTCGGCTCGGACGTTAAACTTGTAGCCGCCGCTCTGCTCTCGTGACGGACAGCGAAACCGACCAATTAGAAGCTTACTGCCGAACTGTTGTTTTTTTTTTTTCCATTTTTAAAAGACACTTTACAGTCACTAAAGAGGTAGAACACAGGAAGACCAACCAGATCGGGAACGGAGGGGAAGATGGATGGACAGATTGGCAGAATGAAAGAGTGAGAGAAGACGAGAGAGCAAAAAAGTTGAACACCCACCCCCCCAAACTTACTTTTTCACATTGGCTTCTCCGTTGGGGATCCTCCTCAGTTTCTTCTTCTTGAGGATCTTCACGGCTCTCCTGCAGAGCGTCTCCGAGTCAAGCATCTCCTTCACCTTGCCGTAGGAGCCCTCGCCCAGCAGGTCCCCCATCAGGTACTTCCCGATCAGCTTGGCCCGCTTGCGCCGTGGCTGGTAGATCACCTCCGTGGAGTCGATGCGGTGGATGAAAATGTCCATGCCCATGAGCTCATTCTCCGTCAGGTAGTCCAGCTGCTGGGGCTCCCCGACACTCATCTTCCCTCCAGACCCCCCCCCTGCTCTTCCGCTATCTCACCTCTCCTTGGCTCGGCTGCAACACCCCCGGGGCGACTGCCGGTGCTGGGGGGGTGGGGGTGGGTCTGTATCCCGGGGCAAGAGGAGTACAGTTTTGATTGGAGAGGGGAAGGGGGGGTGGGGACAACCCACTAGACTGGCATCAGAGATGAATCATACCTGGGCAAAGGGGGCGGCACTGTTTAGGAAACGGGCTCAGACGGAGAGGGCATGTAAACATGAGTGGCAAACGTGCCAGTGGTGTAACTGGGAGTCCACAGCAGAGTTCGGACTGGGCGAGAGAAGTTGGGTGCAAATAAAAAAAAAAGAAGAAGAAAAAAAAAAAGAAAAGAAAAAAAGAAAAGAAAAAAGTCAAACAGGAATACTTGTGTGTTTTACAGAGCGCAGGTCTTTTGTAATGAAAAGACGCTGTCCTGATGAAAGCGGGCCTGTATCAGACTACATTTGGTATTACTGGACTCCTGTTCGTCTCCAACAACATGTCCAGTGCAAAGAAATCTATTTCCAAAGATCAGGCTTCACAGTATTCCCCTCCTGCACAATGTGACGTGGTCTAGCACACCAGGGCCAGCGAGACCCCACACATCACCGTCCCAAGACAGCAGGACCAAACGGGTAGTTCCACATGGGCGACGGCGTCTCTTTGGTATAGTGCGCTGCACTCCTGAGATTATTTGCTTCTTACGACCACAACAAACTGCAACCGGTGCTCATCTCAGAAAACTCAAAGACATCTGCAATGGGTAGAATCGGAATAAATGGAAAATGTTAATACACAAGTGTAAATTACAGTAATGACAGTTCATAATTGCCCCAAGGGCATGTAGCTGGGCTTTTCACAAGCGAACTTTATGGGTACACAAAACAGTCAACACACCAATTAGTCTAAACACACAAATTTACGTCGTTTTTCCAAAGTGAAGAGCCGAGTTGAGGGGTTATGGTCAAACAACCGAAGTTACCAAGACATCTAATTAAATAAATATGTGACTGCGCTCACTGGAAAACACTTTAAACGCCAAAAAAACACACAAAAGTTGAAGGTATGAAGCCTGCGAAGACGGTCGACAGCTGCTTGGTTTTGAACAAGGACGAAAATATTAAAAGTGCTCCGGGCTCTTACAGCTCGCCCTGGCAGGACTGGTGTTGAGTTAGCACCGAGCCACAACTAGAGTACGCAGAACCGGACTGGACGTGGCGTGTAAACTCATATTAATGGGTTAAACGGTAGCTGGGGGGTCCGGGACGCGGCCGGGTTACTTAAACTGGACGGAACCGCCGCCGCCGTCAGCCGCAGCACACAAGTCCGAGTTCAAGGCTACACGGCGGCGGATGAACACGAATTCATCAAATTCACCCCGTTTTATCCGACTTTGCGTCTCTGGCATTTCAACTCACGGACCACAGTAAATATTTGTTTCCCCCCCGTCCTACGCGGTACGTTTTTAGTGAGGTTACATTTATTATTTTTTGGTTCGGCGGTCCCGGTTTACTGTTACAGACAAGGGAACTAGACTGGAATTAGTGCCAGTCGGCGTGTTGCTGAGCGGCGCGAGCCCCGCTAAGCTAAGCTAGCTTCACGGGCGTTAGCCGCTAGGCTAAGGTTTACAAGCGTTAGCCGCTAAGCTAAGGTTTACAAGCGTTAGCCGCTAAGCTAAGGTTTACAAGCGTTAGCCGCTAAGCTAAGGTTTACAAGCGTTAGCCGCTATGCTAAGCTAAGGCAAGCTAACCCGCTGGTCAACAGTCACTGCATCAAAGAGTCCCCGCCACAAACGTAACAAAAATCAGCCGGTGTGTAGGAATCTCACCTCAGCACTGTGACACGAACGAGTGTGGACTCGACGTTTCCCCTCTCCGACTCGCCGCTCTTCTAACTGCTGTCACCGCGGTCGCATATATATTTATATTCCCTGCTCTGCTCTCACTGATGCAGCTGCTTCAAGGCTGCCGCCATCTTGTTTGCCTCCTCCCCCCTCACGGCGCTAAATGCCTCTCACGTCAGTGCGTTAACGTTCCTCTTCACACGTTCACGTTCCTCTTCACACGTTCACGTTCCTCTTCACACGTTAACATTCCTCTTCACACGTTAACGTTCCTCTTCACACGTTAACGTTCCTCTTCACACGTTAACTTTCCTCTTCACACGTTAACGTTCCTCATTACACGTTACCGGTCCTCTTTACACATTAATGTTTCTCTTCACACGTTAACGTTCCTCTTTACACGTTAACATTCCTCTTCACACGTTAACGGTCCTCTTCATCTTCACACGTTAACGTTCCTCTTCACACGTTAACTTTCCTCTTCACACGTTAACGTTCCTCATTACACGTTACCGTTCCTCTTTACACGGTAATGTTTCTCTTCAAACGTTAACGTTCCTCTTTACACGTTAACATTCCTCTTCACACGTTTACGTTCCTCTTTACACGTTTACGTTCCTCTTCACACGTTTTTCTTTTGCGTGTTAGGTCTGGCTTGGACAGATTTGAACATTAATATCACAGTGTTAGCCTTTAAAGTTGGTTTACTCTTCCACTTGTATATTAACAGTGATGTGTAAAGAGTGTATAGGCTACATACCTTTTCAAATGTAATTAGAATGAAACGACTTACTGACGGAAAATCTATAATTTGGTGTATGAAGATCCGGATAAAATTTGACACAGCTAAATTATATACAAGTTATCAAAAATGGATTATTCATAAATTATTGCATACAGAATGCATAATTGTTTTTAATTAAGCTGACTGTACAACAAAATATATTTTGAAAAGTGCGACATTTTGATGGTCGACTGGATCTGAGGTGCAGCACCTACTGACATATACGAAGACGAACTTGCAAAGTCATTATTAACTTTCCATTTCAGTGCTTGTTCTGGGTGACTCTGCGGGCCCCCCACTCTCAAGCCGTCTCCTTTTGCTTAGCTGGCCGATCTGGGTTATATTTAACAAGTGTAAACCCTGGGGAACGGCAAGCTGAGGCTCCGGTTACAGGCCCTCATTGGCTTTACTCGGACCGCTCAAACTAGTGTAGCGGGCAGACTTCAACTTTGGCCTCCACTGGGTGAGGTGCATGTTGGCGGAACCGTGTGGTGCAGTATAACCTTGGCCTGCCCCCAAAACACACTGATTTAAGATCGGTTCAAGACAGAAATCCATTCACGGATTTACAAATATCACGCAGCTTTGTTGATGTTTCCGGTTACGTATAGGTTATTTGCTTGAGCCTCTGTTTTGTTAATCTGTAATGATTTTGATTAAGGTGACATTTTCCTTACTTTCATTTGCACTAAGATTTTTTGATACGTAACTGCTTGGCCTTATCATGTCCAGAACAGGGGAAAGTTTGGTTCAGCTAAATCTTACGTAGCCAATATCTGGGCTATGAATAAGCTACAATTCAGTGAACCAAAAGTGAATGTGCAACCGATAGTTTAAAAATGAAACTGAAATGCGAAATGCCAGACGAACAGACACACCTGTGCAAAACTTTACACAAATTCATTTTCAACCTCACGTATATGTCTCCCTCTAGTGGTGGTTTCTATTGTTTTTTCTTTCTGATTTGTTGAACAACAACAATAAAAAACAATGCAGAAAAAGAATAAACAGGCCTGAAGAAAGTCAGCAAAGTAAATAAGGGGACAGGCCGAAAAACACAACCGTCTTAATTAGAAGATCAACTGGCCATTCTGGTAGAAAACAAAGAAAATAAAATGTTTATCTTTTTGCAAGTCTAAGGATTTTTCATATCAAAACACAGCGATAATGAAATACTGCATTATAGTATAGTAATTATAGGAAGCATAATAGTAATAAAACATTCATATGAATTTAGTTGCATATTGTCCTTGCAAAATAACAAGACAGAGATGAATAATAGTCTCAGAGAAGGATGTGGTACTTCACATGTTGGGCATGGTGCATCTGTTCATTAAATTACATTATTTCTGTCTCAGGAAAACAGCAGCGTATGTATCAGAGTCTGTGACTACAGCTGCCTAGAGGGACCATTATACAGTATAAAGTAGCCATCAGTCTTCCCAAACAAGTCCAATGAATAAATAAACAACAGCATTGTTGCATTGTCTGAACAAAAGAAAGGTGGCATGAAAATGCTCATAAGAACATATTTGCATTCATTCAGTTACTTTGTCATTATGTAAATGTAGATGTAAGGTGTGATCCCTCTTCTGTCAATCATAGCCCTGTTTGTGTTCTGTGTTTTCCTTTCACGTTCATCTCGAGTTCTTCTTGGTCTAAGTTTGTGAGAGCTAGGAAATATTATATTCTGTTTTGGTGTTCGTGTCATTCCGGAGTTTTATTCTTGGTCTACGTTCGTTTGTCATTCTTGTGCTTTAACTGGGTTTGTGGAGGTGTATTTGGCGTTTGGCGGTTCCCCGTCTGTCCTGTGTCTTGGTGATTTTCTCCACGTATTCTGTATCTCTACATCTTCGGTCCGTTCGTGGTTTTGTCACGCGTGGATGTAGTTCGGTCTCTAATTTGTTTAAATTGATATTCATTTTGTTCGTTGTTAATCATGTCCCGTCGTGTTCCTAAGTCCCAAGTCTAGTTTCAGTCGGTTTGTCTCGTTTGCTCCTCCGAGATTACTTCTTTATGCACATTAAATCAAACGGATCTCTCTCCACTATCGTCCGTCTCCTGCACTCCTTTACGTTCATAGTAAATTTATTGCACATATTGAACCTTGTAGTTTGTGCATACCATAACATGCACAAAATAACAGATAATAATTTTTAAACGCAAGATAAATTTACGCTTGCGTTACAGATTTAATAGATATCACTGTCGGGTGGTTTTTTACATTGTTAATCCAGTTTCAAAAGTGGAGTATCCAGCAGATGGAGACATTTCACCGCTCATGAAGAAACCGGTCAGAGCGCGTTTGGACGTGCAGGTTTCACCTTTCACTGAGTGGAGATCGTAGTTGAGACGAGTGAGTGGATGTGGCCCGCAGATAAACAGCAGCCTCGTCACACCTACCAGCACCTCCCAGTTCACCCAGTAGCTCAATACCTTTATCTCCATTAACACGTTCGGTTACTTAGTAATAGAACAAACCCTCTCTGATCACGACAGCAAAATGTCTGATTCAGTACTATGAGAGAAGTGCTGACATGATTTGCTCTTTATTGGGTCTGAGAGAACTTGACGTCTACTTTAAATGTTTCGTTTTGTTTTCATAAATCTATCAGAAACATTTCCCCTGCGGTGAATAAATAACTGTTTACTAGCTTAATACAGTTTGATCACCTTATTTAATGCAATGTGCCATATTTGTCAATTGTGATTTTTTTCACCACAGTCGAAATTTGTCCTCCACATTTAGCCATCTGTGCAGTTAGAAAACACACACACACACACACACACACACACACACACACACACACACACACACACACACACACACACACACACACACTAGTGATTACTAGGGGGCTGTGGTGCACACGTGCAAAGAGCGGTGGGCAGCCCTAGCCCGGCGCCTGGGGAGCAGTTGGGATTAGGTGCCTTGCTCAAGGGCACCTCAGTCATGGCCTCAGGTCTGGGAATCGAACCCACGACCCTCCGGTCAGAAGACCAGTTCTCTACCACAGGACCATGACTGCCCCACAACCAACATGCAAAAGAAATGTTACATTTTTAATGTAAAAGAACCTTAAAAATGACAAGAAGATAAGTAGGTCATATATCATATAATAACTATATAATATGTAAATCATATACCATATAACAATAACTATAATAAGTAAATATACAACTATATATTATAGGTCAATCATGTATCATATAATGACTATATAATTATAGATATATTATACTATAATAGAACAAGACTTCAGCAGAGCTGCACAGTTAATCCCAGCTCAGACCCTACCCCTCAAATTCACTATTGTGCCTTCTGCAAGGCAATGCCTTGCCTTAATACATGCACTGCCTTGAGTCTCACCAAACCAATATGGTTATTAGCAGTGCTATACAGTGACAACTCCAGTGTGCCTGCTGAATATTCAGGGAGCATCCTGGCAGTTGTGCAGGAAAAGCCAGTGGTGCAGAGTCAGTTATGAAGACTCCTCATATCCACTGGGAGGGCCAGATGACCTTCATGCAGACCATTAGTGGCACATGAGGGAAGCAGGGAATCATGGGATACATGTGCCACTCTAAAACCCCAAGTAATGTAAGGCTGTGTTCGAAATAGTCTACTACATACTACTGGCATACTAATCGAGCCCCAAATCAGTATGCAGTATGCAGTATGTGACCAAAATGAAAATTTCCAGTACGCGAAACATACCCGATGACCTACTACTTCCGCAAAATATTCCAGTACGTAAACAGAGCTATCTTCGTGGTGTACTGCATCCCATCATGCAACGCTACGTTCACGTGACCCCGTAGTATGCTTTGCTTTTGTCGCATACTGGAAACTGTACTGCATACTACTACGAGGACCAGTATGCAGTATCCAGTATATACTGAGTCCAGTATGCAGTATCCAGTATGTAGTAGTCTATTTCGAACACAGCCTAAGACAGTGAAAGGTGGTGATGTTCACGAGAGGCCTGGTTCTACAAAAGAAACCAAGAATTTTACACTGTGGTGGGCACACGTGTAATATAATATTTCTAATATGCCAAGCCATCTAGATCTGTGTGTGCAGCTTGGCAAATGGCTGGTGAACGGTGACTACAGGGCTCAAGGCTGGTTTATTGCCAAATCACAAGGCATTATGGGAGCCGTGACTTCCACCCTCTGTTTTGTTGAACACTGATTTTCTTTCCTTATTTTAAAGACAATGTAAGTAGGCCTGATCATACTCCCAAGTAACTTAAGCTTAAAGCAAAGAAGATCATAGTGGCTGATAAGTTTCACTCTGTGACGGGCAGGGTGAGCAACTCAAAAAGGAAGCGATCACGCCAAGTCTCAGGGAAAGAGGATGGTTTAATAGAAAGTGTGCAAACCAAAAACCCGTGCATTGTTCCAAATGAAGGAAATAATAACCAGCAGTCAACTGGTACAAAGACAAGACGTATATAGACGAACAAACGACCCTCAGGTGAGACGGATCACGGGTCCCGCCCACCTGAGGGATGAACATCACGTGACCAAAAACAGGACCGCTGCCGCTGTAACCGGGGGCGACCGGTAGGGGGCCACCCCACAACGTGACACACTCTAGTTGGCAATAATACAAACAATTGATACTGACTTTTAGGAAATGACCATATAATGGCCTTTTCCAAACTGCTGAAAACTGAAAACTTTGATGATGTAAAATTTTCTAAAAGAGAGACAAAAACCACCAAATTATCTGAATATGTAAAATGTTGCAATCATATTACAATCAATTGCAATCAAAAACACAAAAGATAATCATGAGAAGTCTGAAGAACCTTCACACCAAAAGACAACCTTATAAATGCTCCCAAAATAGGTTTGAGGGGAATTTTATACCTGGTGGACATCAAAGGCATCTGGCTACAGTTCTGTCCTTTGTTTACAGGGAGGAGAACAGTCTACAGTGCCGCGCTCAGATGGGTCTCAGCCACAACCCGTTTATTGTCTTGAGTGTCTAGGGTGGATGTTGGCCATGTCTGATGTGATCAAAGCAACACTACATTGTTTTCTATGTGTCAAAGGAGGAAAAGAAAAAAAAAACACACGGACCATCTGTTCACATCAAAAAGCTTTTTAAACAGTTCATGGAACGGCTCGAGGACTTCGTCGCAATGAAGCCAGAAACAAGAGTTTAAAAACAACAAAGTGGCACCCTTGGTTTGTTAAAATTGAAACTCGAAGAAGGACAGAGGATCTGTAATTGTTAAAATAATAATAATGTATTATATTGACAGATATATTAGAAAACAACAGTTACTCTTGAGATATCTTGTTTCTGTAGTAGTCCATGTCCCTTTGCGGCACTCTGTGCAGACTGGTTTACCTGAAGCAAGCTAATTTATTTGGTGAATGGTATCCTAAAGGATGGAAAATTCTTTATTTTTATGTGGACTAATGGTGTTAGTCTCACGATGACCATGGCCATATAATTAATGTTGTAAATGTCTTTTTTTTTAGCTCAAGGATAAATAGTTTTGACCCAGTACGATCCATCCACACGCACCATTAAACTTAAGAGGTGGACCATAGGAAATTGTCACCGTGTGCGCGCCTAATAGCGGCGCGTTCCACGGCATGGATCTTGCGAGCGCGTGCACGACGCGTTCGGCGCGCCCGTTGAGGTTTTGGGTTTCTGCGCGCTCGGTGTCTCGGTCTACAAACCGCGGCGCAGCGTTGCGTATCCGTCAGCAAACATGTCCAAGTTGGAGCAGGTCCTCATCCTCGATCCTCCAAACGATCTCAAATTCAAAGGTAAGGGACAGTCGACGTTCATTCACGACCAATTTAAAAACTAACCGAAACCGGGTTTTTTTTTTATTTCCACGCACACACACACACACACACACACACACACACATACACACACACACACACACACACTTGCGTTTAGTCGCGCCGACCGCAACGCCGCCATTTTGAGGTAGGGAACGAGGGCCGCGGCGGATCCCCGGCCTCGAGTGACGTTACTCGCCCGGCGAGCACTCGCCTTCCTCGGGATAGCCGGCCACATAGTTCGCCTGCTCCCGTAGGAACGGTCCGGTTGCCTCTCCTCATTCCTGTCAGTAACGTTAAGCGCTTTTTGAGCGGCAAACACCCCACTGGTCACCACGGTGCTGATGTGGGCTTGACTTCCTAACTTTTTTTACTCGTAAAACGAGCCACTTTGTACACGTTACGTACAAAAAAACGAACTATGTCTGACTAACCGAGCGAGTTTCTCCGTTGACACGTTAGCCAACATTAGCTAGCTGGGCTAGCTACATAAACATATGATGATGTGAGGAAGGTGTGTGGCGAGCTCCGGCTAGACGAGTTTATCTCGCCGGCTACAGGACTTTAATGAGAGTATGGTATATAAAAACCAGATTCTACATTTATTTTTTTTTGGTTTAGCTATTAAATGACGACATGAGAACAAATATAAACCTACATATACACACACACACACGAACTTGCAATGCCTGATCAAACTTCATAAGATCTCAACACTAATAAGCAAATGGACCTACAAAGTAACTGGCATAAATACAGTCGTATTTGGTTTGTGGGGATGTATTTGTTCGACAGGAAGAGTAATGCTGTTATTGCTGTATGCAATATTGATATGGACCATAATTTATGCCCCAACCATGACACAATGTCGTAGTGTGTGTAACTACATGATGTGTAGTGCCCATGGCAGTGCTGGTTAAAGTGTACGTGCTTCCTACGTGAGTCCAAAGGAGCCAGCCACTGACAATAAAACATCATGTGGTAATATAAGATTGTGTGCTGTAATTGGGGAGGAGATTTGTGTTTTCTGCACGGTCTCATTCACGCTTCTGATCAGGTGCTCCAGCTGCTTGGTTTGGGTCCATGTCCATCTTCCTGCACGGTGCCGGTCGCGTCCCGTGAGAAGCGTAGACTTCGTGGCATCGGCGACATCAGTTCAGTTCAATAACGCAGATCCAATAACACCTTATTACGGAACTAATTCTATAATTTACACAGGGCCGTGCTCCGGCCTGTTCTTTTTCCACTGGCATTGAGTGGCCAAGGAGGCAGGCGGTGCCCGCCAGGGGTATTTATCTTGCCAGAGGTGCAGTTTTCGCACCGTAGTTTTGATGGTACCGGGGCAGGTGTATTCTAGCTGCTGTAAGGCTCATGTAAGTCGAGAGTGTCATTTTGAGGGCCGGCTTCCTTGATTGTCATCAATAGGAGTTAACCAGAAAGCAAACAAGGCAGCGCCTTGCCAAGGTGTTGACATTACAGCTCCGCTTGCATGCAGAGCTCTTGTATTGGTGCGTTCCAACCTAATCTCTTAACTACAGCGAAGCCCGCTTCCTCAATAAAAGCCAGCAGTTAGTTTACGGGGTTCACGTCTGTGCTCCGGACAAAAACAGAAAAGGTACCAAGCACACACCGAAGCCATAAATGGAAACACTTAACTGTAGGTGCACGCTTAAGATGTGTTTGTTCACGCGTGTGTCCAGGTCCTGAGAGATACGACATTAATGACACGAGTCCACCCCATCAGTATGCAAAAAGAGCTTTAATGAAAACACAGCCACTCTGTACTGGTCACACATTAACCTGCACCTGCCTAACTTGTTCTACAGTGGGGTTTTGTCTCAAAATCTTAACCTGATCTGTTTGTGAACCTGCACCTGGCTGTCCGCTCCAGCCATACCATATGTGCCCATGTAATCCAGGAACATCGACCTGCTGGAACCGTGTGGACTTTGCCCTCATCACGTAGACTCGGGCCAACCCTTCTCTGCTCTTGTCTTCTTCTGTTCTGTTCCCAGACTAATTTGTCGAGTGAGCGGCAGGACTCCAGGTTCATAACTGGCGGGCCAGAACCCTGTTTCTGCTGAGCTGTACACAGCCACCAGGTCTAGGGTCTTGCGACGCTTCTCAAACGCTGCCGGGGTCTCTGTACTGTAGGGTGGACTACCTACTGCCCCCTGTCTATCCCCTGTCTCTTTCTGTATCCCTCTCTGTCTCCTGGTTTATCTCTCTTCCTCCCTCTGTCTATTCTTGTCTATCAGTCTCTCCGCCTGCTACTCCCTCAAGCTTTCTCCCCCCCATCCAGCTAAGACTCGTTATTTATAGTGGCAGGGAGGCCGTGGAGACTGGTACAGAGAGAAAGTTGCAGAGATGGGGGAAGTGAAGAGTAGCAGGACGACTCCAGCTTCCTAGAACGATTCATTTTTGTAACATCGTCTTTCTCCCGTCGTGCCTCTACGATGCCGAGCGAAAACCACGACGTCCTGTGCGGCGAACGTCGCCCCTGGGCAACGAGTCCGGAGGAGAAATCTGATTCATCTCGTCGCACTTTACAGCCGAGACGAAAGAGCTTTTAAAGTGGCCAGAGTCCATCTGAGGCTCGGATCAATGTCTCGCGTGCTCACATTAACCGATTGATCCAGGAGAGTGAGTCCGACCCGTGCAGCGTTCATGTATGTCAGAGCCACACTGCAGGCGGGGTGCACCTCAAGTGACCTCCGAGCCGCTGGGATCCCTCGGTGGGCTTGGTCCGTGTTCCCCATAAGAACTGCATTAAGAAATCGGGTTGAATTTTACATGACCGTCTAGGAACGAGGGACATTGTAAAACAAAGATATTGTCATGGCCCCATTGAAAGTGGAAGAAAAACTGACAAATGACTCCACCACGTCATGCAGGTGTTTATTCGATCACGGGCGAGTCTTGCTTTGTTTGATTTTGCTTTTTTTTCTCTCTCTCTCCTAAAATATGTAAAAGTATTTGCATAGTGCTCCCAGTGGCACTGGTCTGCACTGCACACTGTCAGCTTCTCCCAGACATTTCTGAGATGGAAACCAGACCTGCATCACCTGGGGAGATAGTGGATGTAAATGTCCATGGATTGACCATAATTTGGTGCTTTCCTTAGATTTGCATGGAAGCCTTTCGTGTCAAACACAAACATGTGTGTGATCATCTTAATATTTGATCCAGATTAAATTGTGTTGTTCCAGGCTAGTCAACTAATCAGTAGGGAAGGGTTGGTGTCATTACAGGAGGCTTCACCGTTGGCCTAGACAAGGAAGATATACTGCGAGATACATGCATACTTATGCAATTTTAGTGAGTTTCCTGATTTCAGAACTCATTTGTTTATTTGGGATCATTCAGGATGTGGATACCTTGATGATGAAATGGATAAAGTTCCCTGCCTGCGTGTCTAGTTTATTATTAATTTGCAAATTGACAGTAGGTTAATGCATTCAAGTGGTGTTTATTCAGTTTGAAAGGGTTGTGATCCTATTCAGTGGAACTTGGGTCTCTTAAAACTCTTCATCTTTGTGAAGGTCTCACTCCTTTGTGGCAGTGTTGTCCTTTCACAGAAGGCTCAGGTGTTTGCTCTGACCCCCCCCCAAGCACACCTGAGCCAAGCGATTACGGACACTGAACACCTTCCACAGGTGTGACAGCAGCAAAAATCTGGTCTGGGTGGACACACCTGTGTGGCTCGGGTCAAGCATTTCCCAAAACGCGACATCGCCGGAACTTTTTCCTTCTCTCGACTTTTCGCACGGTGGAAAACCTTCCGGCGAGTTGGGAAGAGGCGTCGGACGGACGCGTGGGCCGGCGGTTCGAGCGTGGCCCGTCCGACGGAACGAGGAGCTGAAGGAGCGAGGGAGGTGGGCAGGTCTCCGGGCGGCGCTCCGTAACCTGATCCCAGCGCCTTTCCGCCGCACCCGGAATGTGAGCAGGCAGGCCTCTGGTTACTCGCGTGGAGCCTTTGACTGCTGAAACGCTGCCTGGGTTCATGTGAAGAACCAAGGTAGTTATTCCAGGACGGGCCCTGGACTGGACTTCTGTCACCCAGTTTGGACGCAATTCAGCCTCGAACTTTACACACCTATAAATGACTAATTTCAGCTCACATAACCCTATTTTAAAAACTGTATGTGGGCTTAACCGAATAAATTATGGAAGACCACTAAGAGGAAAAAAAAACCTAATGTTTTATCAAAGACTAGATCACTTAATAAGGAGCAATGGCCTAACATTATCAGTTCATTGAGATCCCCCAGTGTCCTTTCTGATGGTACAGTGTTCTGTGCGGTTTGTGCACTTGGTTCTTGGCTAACGCGAGACCGACGTTCTCCCAGTCGTTTTGGCTTACAGGTCCCAGTTCCTGGTGTGGTTCTCCGCTCTTGTCTGGGGGCCCTCCTGCTGGGGACCGTGCTAATGTCACACATACCCAGCAGCTACTCGTCTCTCTGTCATGAGATCCCCTGCTTGGCTCACCTCTTCTCCTCTCACCTCCTTGGCCGTAACCCGACAAAGCTGCCGGAATGTTTTAAACTGAGTTCGACCTTTGGATGAAGGCTATACCGCCTCCTGCCACTGTCTGTAGTGGATGTTCGAACTGCTCTGGGCTTTCAGAGGCCGCATCGAAAAGACGGATCATTTTGTTTGAATCGTATTGTTGGAGTTTGTATCGGACGATAACTGTTCAAAGCAAAGATATTGGCACTGATTTAATTTTAGGCTTTGCTATAATTACGTTGATTAAATGGTGTTCTTGTATGAGCAGACATGAGAAACGCTGCTGGATGTTTTGTTACTAGTAAAATATGATGTCACACAGGAGTGATCTAACCGTTTTCGCAACAGTGCTGTTTAATTCACTTTAATCTGATGCGTTAACGAAGACGGTTTCAGGTTCCGTTACACACACAAGTCTCGACTGCGGTCAGTCAACATTTAAGGATGTTTTCTGAGTGTCGGGTGGCGTGTGTGACACAATCGGCATGCGTTCTGATGTCATCGATCGAATCGCGGCGAACGTAAGGCTAGAGCGCGGTACCAGCACCAGGGCGCGGAGCGGGCGAACAGACGAGTTAGCCCGGTGGAAGAGTCCTCGTCCGACCCGTCTGGAACGCCCGACATTCCGTGGAATACCCACGCACCGTGATCAACTCCAGCCAAACACTGTGTACACACACACTTGTTTGTATGAGCCAAGCCATTTATGCTGCTTCGCCATCAGTCCCGAAGAAGTTCTTGGTGTTGGTCCGAACAATTGACTGGTATTGGGTGCTGCTACTCTGGTGTCCTACTCATCTGACGTGCGTTTGTGCTGACGAGGTTGGAGAGGAACATCGACGCACGTGCGCTCACGTATCGGCCGGGTTAATCACACACAGCAAATATTTAGCAGCTAGTAAAGAATTCTTCAAATTCCTACAGTGCGTAAGTTTGAGATTTTACAGCTGATGCTCAACTTTGCAATGGAATATTTATGGGCAGCGAGGCTGTGTTAAAGGACGTGTGTGTGTGTGTGTGTGTGTGTGTGTGTGTGTGTGTGAGAGAGAAGGGCCTGTGCATACCAGTGAGACGACTTTACAGAAAGTAGAATCTGTCATCACCAAGGTTTTACGAGAACCTGTGAAAGTACAGGATTCTAGGCCCACACAAAGCTGCCTCTCTCTCTCTCCCTCCATCTCTCTCTCTCTCCTCCCTTCCTTCTTCTGTCTCTCTCTCTCCCTCCATCTCTCTCTCCTCCCTCCCTTTTTCTGTCTCTCTCTCCCTCCATCTCTCTCTCCTCCCTTCTTCTGTCTCTCTCTCCCTCTCTCTCTCCCTCCCTCCCATCTTGTGGAGACGGATCTCTTCATTCTGGTTGTAATATGGATAATTAGCTGCATGGTCAGCAGTGTTCTAGCACGTCTACTGTGCAGCTCCCTTTTCCAGCACAGCACAGAACTTTGCTCCCGTATTCACAAACAAAGTGTCTGAAACGACGTGCCGAGCTGCAGGTAATATATGAGAGCTACACTCAGTTCATGTGGAGGGTGTTGTACCAAGGCTGTGTGAGGAGCAGGAACGCCAGGCAGGTAAAGTGGGAGTGTTTGAAATTTGATCCTAACTTATTCCAAACCTGTGTCACAACGCAAGCTCTGGATAGGAAGCCCTGAGATTCGTGCGTGGTCACGTGTGACCCGCTGTGCCCCACGTCGACCACGCTCACGTGTGCCTGGCCTGTTCTGGAGGGTTTTTTTTCCCTCCTGAACACACAGCTGTTTGAAACACACTCTGTCTTGCCTCCCTCGCAGGTCCGTTCACAGACGTGATCACGGCCACCTTGAAGCTGACAAACCCGTCCGACAGGAAGGTCTGTTTCAAGGTGAAGACCACGGCGCCCCGCAGGTACTGTGTGCGGCCCAACAGCGGCTCTGTCGACCCTGGCTCCTCCCTCACCATCTCGGGTAAGCCGGGCCTCATTCAGCACCTGCTCTGAATTGTCTGTTCAGTTTCAGAACTACATATCCCAGCATTCTCTCCGGCAGTGCACATAAGCTGGTAAAACTGTTGGGTTTGTGTTCTTATTGGGCTGCTGTGAGTTCACAGGTGTTGGAGCTGCCCAGCAATTTAAAACGAAAAGATCAAGAATATTTAATATATTTAAAGAATGCTGTGAAAAATTTGGAGACAATTAAGGCATGAATAGTAATAAAAAAACAACTAAATGAATAAAAAAGTTAAATGATTCATTCATGAAATAAATTTAAAGGAACAGTATTCCGCCCATCAGGGCCGTAAAGTTCAAAAGTGCAGAAACCCAACGTGAGCGTGGAGAAAGCACCGTGGAGACGGAGCAGCTGCCAAATAAAAGTCCCTACCAAATAAAAGTCCCTACCAAATAAAAGTCCTTACTTTCGTCTTGAGTGTGTCATTCATCTAGGTCAGAGTTTCAGAGTCTGTATCCACGACATCAAAAGTCCACCTCAAACTCTTTAGTTGGGTCAGTGAGCAGCACCGACATGTTTTTAAATCATGATGAATAGAACTGCAAGAACTCAGAAGAGCAGAGGAAGGTGCTCAAGAGATCCAGTCCATGGTCTGCTTCAGGAGGACTGGCCAGAGATTTGTGCCATAAAGCAGAAAAATGTCCTCGGGTAGGAAATTGCCAACAGCAGCCCTCTCTGTTTAGGTGTGTGTCCCACATCTTCACGTTCAGAGACCTCATCAGTGTTGTACGAGGCTTTGTGGCTCTTTTAGAGAGACCGATCATCCAGTGTAAACTTTGCTAACTTGTGTGTGACGTTAAGTTACTTTGCAGAGTCGTGTAAATGGACACTCTTAATTTTGCCAAGCAGCAGGCATGGAGAAAGTTCCTGAGTCACCATGACCATCTCTGGTCCTACGTTTAGGAGAATGTAGCTCTGTTAATAATGTTCTTGGATCATGAGTGAGTCTTTCCCATAGCTGTTAGTCTGCTGACTGCCCTTACACAGCAGCATGTTGAGCCAGCACTGTGCTACTGTCTATCTGATCTCCAACCAGCTGGTGTAAACCTCTCACAAACAGCACAGAATGACCTTGAATGACTTTTTTATAACTTATTGAAGCAGTCGGTCCTCAGTGTGAAGCGTTTTTGAGATGCGGTGACATGGTTTGTTGTTTTTGAATGTTTGTTTGTTTTTGCAGTTATGCTACAGCCATTCGACTACGATCCCAATGAGAAAAGCAAACACAAATTCATGGTGCAGACCATCTTTGCGCCATCCGCCATCGCAGACACAGAGTCCATGGTAAGAGTCAGACTCCCCGCCCTTTACCTGCACCTGCAGTTTGATCTTTGAGTCAGTAGAGGGCAGCAAAGTTCGATCTTGCTGTCATAGGTTCTGTATTGTAGGCAGGGCCAAGCAAGTTTTGTATAGCACTTTATATATACAGACAATTCAAAGTGCTTTATATAGACATAGAAGGTTAGAGATTATTACACATTTGGAAGGTTTTCAACAAAAATCAAAAGGAAAATGGCACAAAACCAATTTATTAAACTAAATGGATGTTTTAAGGAAGTTGCTTTGAGCGGTTTCATGTAATCCAAGTCCAACTAATGCTTTAAACCTTGTTCCTGAACTCACGTGGCCACGTTGTTTAAACCCTAAACATGGACACCGGTAGTTCCTGCTTGCTGGGTGGGTCTGCAGGTTTAAATGGGGTGTATTGACATGCGCTTTTGTGCGCTGGTTTGTGTGTAAATAAACGTCGCGTTTCAGTTCAGGCACTCTGAACTGTGTGTGTGTGTGTGTGTGTGTGTGTGAGTGTGTGAGAGAGAGACTAGTCATTTAGGCTGATCAACCATGCACCTTTTCCCCTCTTCCCTACAGTGGAAAGATGCAAAGCCTGACGAACTCATGGATTCCAAACTCAGATGTGTGTTTGAGATGCCTTCTGAAAATGATAAGATGGTGAGTATAACCTGGGAGAGATGGAGAGAGGGATAGAGAAAGACAAAAAGGGAGAGAGGGAGAATTAATGCACATCAACCCTTGATATAAATAAAGGATTAAAACTTTGTTTGTGATTCTGAAATGCAGTATAGAGTTTAGATATGCTGTAGATGCACTGTATACACACACACACACACACACACACACACACACACACACACACACACACACACACATCTGACTCTACAAACTTTTAGTATGTCCTGTAGTATTTCCTCTGAATCCCAACCCCTGCAGTTTGGCCTTGGCACCCCCGTGCATGTGAGCCAGGCCATGTTTGGGGGCGGGGACTCTGGCGTGGAGAAGGTCCGTCGCCTGGTTCCCCGTGTTCTGGCCACGCCCACCCCGAGCAGGGTTGAGTTCCGCACCCCTCTGCAAGCTCGACCCCCCTTCCCTCCGACCCCCGGCAGCCATAGCAACAGGAGCGACCTGCAGGGCTACAGGACCGCGCCCAGTTCAGAGGTCAAGATCAGGAAAGTGCAGGTGTGTGAGGGTTAGACACACAGGCAGGGAGCAGACCCAGGCTGCTGGGACTCGGCTACAGGGTAGGTCAAAGTTCGTTTAATATCTTCAGGCAGTCGGATGAGAACAGGAGGAGTTTGGCTCGAACACAGAAACCCCGTGTTGGATCTTTAAACCATTTGTCATCCTGATGTGTCTAATCGAGCGTCCACGTATCTTGGCTAAGTTGGTGTACTGAGTGCTCTAAATATAGCGTGTGGTTTTGAGTCGGGCCAGCTAAGAAGCTTTTTCTGTTGCTGTGTTTGTCTACCTCACTAAGCAGCCATAAAGCAAGATGTTTGTGTAATTGGGCCAGACTTAATGGCCTGGAGTGTGTGTGTGTGTGTCCCCCAAACACACACACACATACACCCTCCCCTCTCTGGGCCCTGTGATGTGGTATTCTCAGGGCTCTCCTAAGCCATCAGTCACGCGCTGACCCACCAACGTTGTTTCTCCGCAGAACGACTCCGACGTCTCCGTCAGCAGGGCGGGGCCCGCACTCAACTCCGCCAAGCTGGACGGGCCGGCAGTGGCCAAGCCGGCCAGCTCCGCCCTCGACGACACGGAGATGAAGAAGGTTCTGGAGGAGTGCCGACGCCTGCAGGTGGAAGTCGGCAAACTGCAAGACGAGAATCGGCAGCTGAAGGTAAAACACCTCCGGGCCACCGGGGGCCGCCGCGCAAAACACTGGGGTCGTCTGCGTTTTTCTGGGCGATGTGTGCGAGACTCGCGTCATGCTTTTCCTCTCGTCGTCAGGACGACGGCCTGAGATTGAGAAAGGCGCAGCGGTCCGAGCACTCCGCCTCCAACTCCAGCTCTCTGATTGGCCGAGAGATGTCCACCAGCTCCCTCCCCTCACTCCTGGTCGTCATAGCAGCCATCTTCATTGGATTCTTCCTGGGCAAGTTCATCCTGTAGGTGGACGGGAGGGGGGATGTGTCTTGCGTGTCTGCCAGCCTGTCCACCGCTTCCAGAGAGAGAGAGAAAGAGAGAGAGAGAGTGCTCTATCACGTGGTCTGGATGAAAGGAGGATGTCTTTCTGTTGACTTTGCCATGTCATTGGTAGCAGGGCCAACGGCAGCACACGCGTCTCTGCGGTATCCTAGCGTGGGCCTTACCTTCCTCAGCCTGACACACGGTTAGAATGACGAGAGGGGGAGGGGGGAGGGAGGGATGGAGGGAGGAGGGAGAAAGAGAGAGAGAGAGAGAGAGAAGACAAGCAGGAGCACAAGACCTTTCTCCCTTCTCCCTCTCTGTCTTTTTTCCATTTTGTTCTTTTCTTGGTGCGATGGACAGAAGGATAAATCGGGCGGGTTTATTGCACGGCGCCGGGGTGAGAGGTCGTCGGTTCAGACAGAGCGATGCTCCGTCAAACACGAAGAGAAGCAAACAGCGGCCATGTCGGAGACGTTCACTAGGAAGGTGTTATATAAACATTTACACCCCCCCCCCCCCTCTCCCACTGCTACACTCTTCTTGTTTTATTAAGAGTTCAGTGAAATGTTAGGTGTCTTGTAAATGTAATTTTAATCCTTTTTAAGCAAAGGAAAACAAACTTCCATCAAAACAAATATCAGAAAAGACGACTCGTCAACTCGCCACCTAGGGGCCTCGGAAGATGGTCAGATGTTTCTCCTGTGCTGCCTCCGTTTCCACGGGAATATCGACGGTTGGGAACAAAGACGCCTCCTTTTGTACATTTTGTCGTTTTTGTCCCTAACGATACCAACGCAGACTTTTATTACTGTTCTCATATTAATATTATTAATGTTCTTTATTTTCCCTCAATACAAAGCATTTATCTCCTCTTGAGGCAAACGTTGACTGAAGTTCGAGTCTACACCTCTCCTGTCCTGTCCCATGCTATTCAACATTGAAGAATAAATAAATGAATGAATAAATAAATAATTTGTACAGCTGTGTCTTTCCCTTTGTGTTTTGTGTTTATTTTCCCCACCAAACACAAACTACCTTGTTACTTTGGAACTGCAGTGTTTTCTCTTGCGTGTGCGTGTAGTAACTGTAGGTGGCGCTCTGACCCCACGGGCACTGGGGAGGGCAGGGTTGTTTCTGGGCCGGGGGAAAGGGCTGCATGCTGACACCGTTTTGACTGGGAGAGACTGGGACGATCTGCGTCTGAAATGAAGGCACTGCAGGACTTGATTTGGGATCAACTCTAACCCTTTTTATTGTCCTTCCATTATGGCGCTGTATTTTGATTCATTTAGGAGAAACACCGAGGACTTGAACAATTATTACAATATTTCATTTTTATTTGTACAATACAGCTAAAAACGTGATGTTAGGCACTTGCAGGTAACAGCTGTTGGTCCAGTTGTGTATAGTATTCAGCCCTGGTTTACACACTCTCACACTCTCTCTCACACACACACTACCACACACACAAATGACCTCCCAACCCCTTACACAGTGTCACATTTTATTCTCCATGTTGTCTGTATTGGTAATCCACCCCGCTAGAGGAAATGACTGTTCCCACAGCCCGACTGGGGTTTGGCGAGCAGACCAGCACTTCTGGTGGGACATACGGAACCACGATTGCTTTGAACTGTTCTGCGGGCCGTAGCACAACCCAGGAGCCAGAAATGTTGTTCAGCTCACTCGAGGGACACGTTTGTGAAGGAGACCATCAGGACTTCAGAACCCCTCCATCTGCCCCAGAGCAAACGTGAAGGTTCAGCTTCTTCTGCAGACGAGACGTCGCCTGTGAGGCTTTGCAAACTAAAGATTTGTTTAGGTTGTTTTTAAACAGCATAATTTGTTTCAGATGTTTTAGTTAGTGATGAAATAGTAATTCCATTTTCTAAAAAGCGCTGGAAAAAAAAGTTAATTTTGTCATTTTGAATGCACTCACGGTCATTGAAGTCATGCTTCACATACTGAAGAAAAACAATCTTCATAAGTCTGAATGTGAACAGTGAAATGGTTCTGTCTGCGGTGGATGTAAAATATTCCCACATTTCGCTTTTTCTTGTTTTCAATCAGAAACGTGAGACGTTCCCAGTCGTCTTGTACTAAAGTGCTGTTAGTGTCCAGCAGCAGGTCGCGTTCTTCGGAGTCCCTCTCCGACTCCCCCCTCTGCCCCTTTCAGCCAATCAGGTGCGTGATGAGCAAGCTCAAGGCCACGAGGGCGGCGGCCTGTTGTGGGCGGTCCCGCCAGCCGCTGCTCGGCCTGACGGGGCGGTCGTAGCGCCGAGCCGGTCCGCCCTCCGGCCTGTGGGTGCTGGCCGAGCACCGGACCAGCGGGGCCTGGTAGGATGTGGCGCGCCGGTCCGGCCGGTCCGGGCTGGAACCGTCGCTGGGCCGCTGGCCGTTGTACAGCAGGTAGCGCCCGTGGCCGTCGCGCTCCATGCGGAAGAGCTCGTACTCCGTGTGCGGCAGCCGGATGCCCAGCGCGACGCAGCCGGCGGTGCGGGTCACGTCCTGCTCCACGCCCACCCGCCAGGAGCCCTGCGCCCCGCACTCGTCCCCGCTGAACACGTTGAGCAGGGACGTGGTGGCCAGGTCCATCGGCATCACCCGCATGTGGTTCACTGCGGACACAAGGGCAGTTGGCAAACACTGGCTTAATAATGACTTAAGATCCGTCTGGACCAGCAGTTCCCAGTTCACAACCCACTTAACCCACCACAAAACATTACACGGCCCACATGAAAACTTAATTGGACGTTTAAAATCTACACACATACAGCCAAACAAGGTAGCCCATCAAACTTTGATTGCATAATGTTCCATTATTTTCTAGGTCAGATATACAGTGGCCACTTCACTTCTAGTTAGTGAGTCCAATATTGTGTTGTGAAAGACAGCCCTTTATCCATGATGAAATGTATCAGTCATACTCTCACAAATTAATTTTGTTAATCCTTTTGTTAATTTACATTGCTAATCCAGCCGCCAAGTGATTGTTAGCAAGCATGGACGTAATTTTGATTTCAAAAGTGGGGGGGATTTCCCCCCCCCCCCCCCCCCCCCCAATTACGTCCGTGTTACCGACAGGAAAAAAAACCTTTGGCCAACGGCCCCCTAGTAGTACCTCTGTTGCCCACTAGGGGGCTGTGCCCCACTGGCTGAAAAACGCTGGTCTAGACCAACGTCTACTTTTGTAATAAGACAGAACAAGTCTGATTGGCTGCACACAGCAAGTATAGAGAGAGAAAGAGAGAGAGAGAGAGAGAAAGCAATAAGCCTCCTGAGATGTTTTACTCGGTGAGAAAGACATTTGACACCTGCCGTGTCCTCCCCAAAACTCTTGACTGCCGATTCCACTACCATGGTGCTTTCGTGGCAACATGGTGTGTACAGTAAGCTCAGAGAAAAACAAAAGTGAAACAAAAATAAAGCAACAGAGTACTAACCTTTAAACACAAACTCGGTCCCGCCCACCACGCGGGCGGAGGGCACGCCACGGCTGTAGCGTCCCCGGGCGTAGATGGAGAACGTGGGGTGCTTGCAGACGGGGTCGGAGTAGTGGTAGTAGTGGCCCTCCCAGGTGTTGTTGTCGTCGTGGAAGACGAAGTGGCGTGTGAGGAAGAGCACCTCGGGCCGCACCTCACAGCGCTGCGACACCCACTGGCCGTGCAGGCCCACGGTGAGCTCCGCCCGCGGAGGCAGGATGGGTGGGTGGAGCTCGTCGGAACGGGCGGTGATGTGGCAGGCCATGCAGCCCTGCTCGTGACTCTGGATGGGTGGGGGCAGATGAGGTTGGAGGTCAGTCTGAGGTCAGTTTAGCGGGGCTGCTACACCAAGACATAGGAAGGCATTCATTTGAACTCCCAGATGAACTTCTCTTTTAAAAACAATGTAATACCATTTAAACATATAGTTCTCTGATGGTTTATTAAGTCCATGGATTATAGTAGCAGAGTAGAGTGTGAAACTGATCTGTATTGAACTAAAAGGGCCCCAGACAGCATCTGGAGATGGCAGGTAACGCTTGAAGCCATCAAGGAACGGTCACACCTCCACAGGCCACCGTCAGATTACATGCTGTGTCAGAGAGGACGAAAGTCGCGTGTGTTTTGGCGATTTGTCCAGACGTCTACTGGGGAAGTGGAGAAGGTTGCCAAGTCTTTCTACTCGTGAACTATGTTAGTAATGATAATCAAATTTTATTTATATAGCGCTTTTTACAACAGTTGTTGTCACAAAGCAGCTTTTCATGTAGGTTAGTACTTGTGTAGGTTAGTGTTCACGTAGGTTATTGTTCATTTACTGACAACACTTGGTTGAGATGGTTTTGTAGTGGTTTCTAGTGGAGCTCTCGTAAAGGGACATTGAGTGTGAACAGAAATGGATCACCCACTGTACAGTAATGGCACTCCAAGTTAAAACAGTGTTTGAGGGAAAGAGTGAGTTTTTAATTATCTGCTGGAACAACAGATCACTGTAGCACCACCGCAGGCTGGAAAGCCGAGACTGCGTGTGTACATGTGACTGTGAGATGTTTTCATCTCATCCTCTCTGGCAAAGATTTCAGTTTATGAATGCCTGACCTTCTGACTCGCCACAGGCTATGAAATGTAACATACCCTCCACCACACTCTCTCTCCTTTTCCCTCACTCTCCCTCTTTCTCTCATTCTCTATCCCTCTCTCCTCCTTTCTGCTCTTGGTTGTTCCATTCAACAAAACCCGTCTAAAGTGGTTTGGTAGTTTGAATCACTGTCGCCATGATCAAAGACGACAGAGGAAATGGAACCCTAGACTAATCAGCTACACAAGTCCTCTCTCCCTCTCTCTCCCACGGCCGCCATGCCCAGCTGTGCTGATCAATAAACAAATCAAAGAACGCTCACCGCCTCAGACCGGTCTGAACCGGTTTGGGACGGGAGGACGGAAAACTGCGGCGGTGGAATTGGAAACGAGGAAACAAACAAAGCAGCAGCCATGGTTGACGATCCACCCAGTAACCACGAAGGAAGAGACTGTCACTGTGGAGGCACTCTGGGGGCGGAGCAGGAGGCACACGGGGGGCGGAGCAAGAGATACTCGGGGGCGGAGCAAGAGCTGCTGCCAATCGCAACGTACGGATGGAATTGTCATCATAGCAATAAAGCATCTAAATAAGGAAGGATCATTCTCCCCAGCGGATGGGAGGAGTTGTTAATTAAATGTCTTTTAGTTCACGGCCCGGCCCTGTTAGTCTGGTGCGGTCACTGTGCATGAAAGAGTAGAGGAAACATTCAGGATTGATTAGAGTGAATACGAGTGTCACACACTTAGGATCTCATTTATAGGGCAGTGATTTGTGGAGGGGATTTTTATGTGTGTGTGTTGTGTTGTTGCTTGGATGCAAACTGTGGCTTGGTCTTCATCACTCTCGTTCAAACCTTTTTTTTAACAACAAGTCTCTGAGCGGACGTATCTGTGTTGGGAGGATGGAGTATGGAAGTTTGGACTGGGTCTAGCAGAACCACCCACTTATACCAGAGTTTTTGAGAGGTGGCAACTTAAATGAAAATTCCCGCTATGCCAATTGCACGTCTCTTAAAAAACAAAGTCTTTTAATGTGCAGTCTTAACGTGGAATGAAAGTCTGGTCTTTAGTGGTTTTCGTGCGGAACACAAGAAAGACGTTGTGTTTCGTCCACGTGAACGGCTGTCCGAACGGTCGCTGTTCTTCTGTTGTTGAGGAGCAGAATGAGTGGGAGAAGGGGGGAAAGAAAGAAAACAGGAACAGGGAAGCTCGGTTCATCTGAACATTCCCAGATTGCCTCAGGCATGCATGAAATCAGATCTGGAACATGCTCGTCAGAATAATTCAGAAGGCTGCATGAATCTGAATTCTGGGAATACCACGTGTCGATCATTCGGGGAGATAGGCCCGGTTTTGCGTTTCGGGTCCCGTTCTTGCAGGGGCATGTGCTCGCCCCGGAGCCGAGCAGCTTGGGTTGTTTACACAGCCACTCTCAACAGACACCTGAACGCACACTCAAAGCACGTTCTAATCCTAATGTTCTAAATCGGAATACGGAACCTACTGAAGTTCTAAATCTGAAGATCTACTGAAGTTCTAAACTCCTAACCCAACCCAGTTCAGTCTGGATAACAAGGCCTTAATGTGGAATGCCAATGTACACTAACTGATCACTTTTTTAGGTCCTGTATTGTAAGTGTACCCAGCAGGCTGCCATCCAGTGCCATTTACAGTGAGTTGGGCTCTTCTTGTCTCTTTCCTGACTGACCTGGTTTTGAGTAAATGCAAGTGTTGGTTGTGTGTTTTTACATTTTACTACGTACTTTTATACGTTTATATACACACACCCAAAATAGCTCTGGCCATTTGTTCTGGACTGGTAAGTTATTGCATATAACTGCCTAAATGAACTCCAGGGTTCTCCTGCTTTTTACTGAAGGACTTTGATCTTCAAGTTTCTCGTTGTAAACCTCTTTATACTTGTACTGAAGTAAACAGACTGGGCTGGCGTGTAATTGATCATAAAAACGCAACAAAGCCTCGTCCAGACAGGAACTCTCAAGACTCCATTTTCCCTCACAGCCCCGACAACGTCACGCCACATCGCCATTGGCTACTTTAACGATAAACGGTAGACGACAACTTCAACCGAACGCAGTAAACCGAGTGTAGCTGATCGCCTGTACGTTCCTGTGTTCTGTCTTAACGGATGTACTCATACACATGTGCATGCTCACACACATACACACACACACACACACACACACACACACACACACACACACACACACACACACACACATGTGCACTCTCACATATACACACATACACATGTGCATACATACACACACACATACACATGTGCATGCTCACACACACACATACACACACACATGTGCACTCTCACATATACACACATACACATGTGCATGCTCTCACACACACACACACACACACACACGTGCATGCTCACACACACACACACACACACACACACACACACACACACACACACACACACACACACACACACACACACACACACACACACACACACGTGCATGCTCACACACACACAAACAGACACACATACACGTGAATTCAATCAGCAATATTCTATCGGCAATATTGAATTCTATCGGCAATATTCAAATGACTCCATACGCAAGGGACGTCGAGTCAAGGAGTTCTCAAACGTCTCCCTTCCTGTGTTTTTATATGCGCATATGGAACAGCACGCCAGCATATGTACACACACACACACACACACACACACACACACACACACACACACAGCCTGCCATCCCCTCCCCCGCTCTGACCTTGGCGTTCTGCAGCGGTGGCTGATAACTGGAGGGCCGGTGGTATATCCGCTGGGCCGGCTCCGTGTGGATGTCCCCCAGGAACAGCTCCTCCACGGGGTGGTCGGGGTTGCGGTGGAGATACTGCTTCTCCACCCGCAGCAGTTGCAGCTCGTGCATGGCGAAGTTGAGGCCCCGCGTGCAGTCGCGGGACCCCTCCTCGCCCCACAGCTCGTAGCTGACGTTGGGCTCCCAGGAGCCCGGCCCGTGCCCCCCGCAATTCGGCCCCAGGCGCCGGCTCAGCTCCTCGGCCGCCCCTGCCGAGTGGCACGTGGCCCGGACGCCGTGCACCTGGTACTCGGCCTCCGTCCCGCCACGCACGATCCAGGAGGCCTGGCGTGGACGCACCCGCCCACGCACCACCAGCGTGTAGGCCGGCGTGGTGCACTGGTTGTCGCTGTAGTAGAACTGGTGGGCGAGGAAGGTGTGGTTGTTGTAGAAACGGTATGAGCGCGTGATGAACTCCGGCCCTGGGCGCACCTCACAGCTGTGGAGGGGGTGAGAGGTCATGTGACTAAATTTGCTGGGTTTGAGATGAAGGTTCAGCAGATTCTACACCACAGACATGTTGGAAGCTGAATGATTTTAGGCTGCACATGAAATACTGGGAGCACTGATAAATTAGAAAAGACACATCTATCCAAAATTGTATGTCATCAGATAATTTCAATATTATTTGATGTGACCCAAAAAGCATATTCGAAAACCTCTGTGATAACTTAAAAATGCCTTGAAGTTTCATTTTTATAATTACATTTTCTCTCAACAGCTCATGTTCCAAAATTGTTTGTCCAGAAAACTCATGAACGTAATGTCAATGAAATATTAGGAGAATATTTGACAGAATGGCAAAGTTCCAACTGAAAAAGTCAGCCAATTGCACAGGAGTCTTCTTTAATCCCTGTTCTGAGGTCAGCATGCCTTGGCAGGACTGTGAGTGAGATGTGGCCGGTGGTCCGCTAGAGGGCGCTCACCTGGTGGACACCCAGTGGCCCACTATGTTGGGTGGCATCTGCACGGTGATGCGCGCGCCGTTGTGCAGGTGTTTCAGCATGTGCAGGCACTGCACGTCTTTCGGCGGCCAGTTCGGGTTCTTTTCCAGGGCGAGCCGCGGAGGGTGGCCGTCGGGCGCGTGCAGGGACGAACTCTCCGCCCAACCTGTCAAACACGCCGCGATCAGAGACGATGGCAACGCTTAACACACCGGCGAACCGAATTTACGCGCACTGCAACTGGACTGTAAACTGCGTAGATTGCAATATACAAAACGTCGTAAATAGGCTAAGATCATCTTTATGATAACACCGCTCCTAGCTCCTAATAGCCTACCACATACGTCCTTAAGGTCATTACACGAAACAACAAAACATCAAAGCACTTATCGGATATTCCAGGCTAACGGGTTGCAGCCCATGACGCATTAAGACAGCACATTCATGCGGAGGACATATTTCACCCTGAACTTTGGGCAATACAACCTTGTCAGGAAAGGATGCTTGCCAGTGTCTGTCGAAGATTGGTGTGTCTATGCTTACAGGAGAGGGCCATACGTGTGTTCTCTGGAATTACTGTCCACCAAAGTCTGTGCACTAAACTGTTTTTCCTTTATGTTTTACATGGAATATTTTTGGAACAAAAACGGAACTGCACGTGTGCTAATCTCTCCAGCTCCGGCTGGTTTTGCACCTGTGTCCAGTCCGGCCTAACAGCTCGGCATACGGCAACCGCCTGCCAGGCTGCGTGTTTTCAAATCCCGACACCCGAAACCACAGTGAAAAGCGCCAGACGCCCAGATCGTGGAGCGCAACCTGTCACGCGCGCTGCTGCGGCGAGCACGAGCGCACAGGGCCTTTACTCCGCGAGACGCACCATTACTTCTGAAGTGGATCCAGTCTGAGATAAGAACAGACTATTTATCATCGGCCAAATGAAGAATTTGAACCGAACTCACTGCAGCCTGGACGAGAGCCTAATCACATTAATGTAAACGATATTCTGTATGTGAAGAGACGCACGAGTATAGTAAAAAATAATACGCGGATGAGTCATTGGAACAAAACACTGATAATAAAACAGGATCTTGGCCTCAAACCGTCAACGTGAATGGAGCCCTATGCCAAGCCTTTCTGAGTACACAGTAGTATTGAAGTCGGACACGGATGTTGTTATTATTCCACTATCTCAAATATCCTTTATATTTACCAGAGCGTCATAAATCACGGCTGGTGCCTGGACCCACCCATTTTATTGCAGTTCTTAACACATCAACTTTATTTTAACCCTTCCCGTGTACATTTGTCAAACCTAATATGCTCTCTCTCTCCTGAGGTCCGTAAACCACTCTTTCCCAAGCTCTCGCCGCCTAATTCAAAGCGCCCATTCTGTTCCCCACGCTCCCACCACCAAGAACATTTCCAGTTGGCCCGTTCCCATCGGTGAGCTAACGGTTCTGGGACGGCTGACAAACGGACGAGCCCCAGAACTTTACCATGTCCCATCACATCTACTGTGTCTGAGGGACAGTCGTTCAATGCCAGACCACAAGAGTAGTTTATTAACCCTTCGTTAATACAGATAATATACATGCGTTTTATTAGACCGTAGGTGTTTTAATAGATACATAAATGAAACCCAGGACAGGACCACGTATCAGCTTACACTGCATTATCTCCAATGTGCTGGGTTTCTGGGTAGATTCGGGCTGAACGTAATTGGATTTTTCCTTAATACATTTTTTGCTATTAAAATCCTATTTTGAGGGTACATGCCCCATTATTAAAAGATGCCAGGTCTAATTTTCCACACCAGAGTCCCAACTGTGAGGAATCGTATTTCAAGGTAGACAAATAAACGGATCGATCTGGTTTAATTCGAACACACATTCGCGCATCTTGCCCGTGCACGCGCCTTCGGTGTCGAGCGTGCGCGCGTGGCATTGGGGGGTCTCGAGCTCGGCGTGAAGCGCGCACCCGAGAGAACCCCGGTACAGTGTAGGTTTAGGTTACTGCTTTGAATTACCTTTGACCTCAGTTTGTCTGACACCCCCCCCCCCACCTCACCCGCAATATGTAGCGCATGCTCTAATCTGGCCTGACGGCGGAAGTTTTATGGCTGATATGAAAGGCTGCAATAACGCGCCACTTAACTGAACGTTGGTTGGTTTAAACACACCCGGGAGTTAAGTGGATTTGAAACGATCGTTTTTATCTCCACGCGCCATTTGAAGTGGCAGCCAAGCCTTGACCACCACTGTCATTTCCAGCAGATGAGGGGGGGGGGGGGTCAGACCCACGAGTCCTCCCCATGCCAAACCAGGCTCACGAGAGCTGAAGTGGTGCCTTGGAGTCCAAATCTGCCCTCATCTGCCCCAGAGCCCCCACCAAGTGAACTCCCCTCCCCTCTCACACACACGCACCCTGACGACATCACTTAAACATAAGCCCACCGCGAAACCTAAATATTACAATGGGAAGTAAACTTGTTCATTTCACAAGACTGCATGTAAGCCTGTTTTAAAGAAAAAGAGCCCGAGTCGCCAAACGAGGAAAAATGATAATGGAAGTGACTAATCTGTGACAATTGTGATTAATACTTCCAGTGGGAATAACATTAAATATGGGTCAGAACCAACGGTCACTAACTTACGTGCGCGCACACACACACACACACACACACACACACACACACACACACACACACACACACACACACACACACACACACACACACACAAACTTCTACTACTACTACAACCGCTACCGCATCGACAAAAGCGAGTTCTTTAAAAAAAATCTAAAATTACAAAAAATAAAGACCGAATTAGTGTTCCACACAAAATGAACACATATTAACATGGATGACATTAAACGCAGTTGCATACACACGGTGTGCGCCGTCACGTGATGTAAATATAACTTTGATGTAAATATAGCTTTGTCTATAACTTGAATTTAATCTGCTTTAATCTAAATGGGTCTAATAACTTAAACGTTTAAATGAAGAACCGACTCACCAAACACCACTACTGGTAGTATTGCGAGAATGAGCATTCTCCAGAGCATTCTCCAGAAGAGAACTTCAGTTTACTGATGCTAAACGAGTCTTCACCTTCAACTCTTCAGCATTCACGAATCCATAAAAGCGAAAAAACACAAAACAGTCCAGATGGTCCAAGACGCAAAACGTATTTACATTGCAGTGAAAGCGCGAGAGAAACACTTGAAGTTCAAGTGCGATGTGTCTTCCAAAAGTGCCTACAGCAGTCCTGACTGTAAACTCGAGTGGTCGCACATTGGAAAAGGCAGAAAAAAAAGTATTGCAAATTTGACGAGTTTTCATAAACACGTTACGCTCGACGTGTCCGGTTCTTTCTTTACAGCGAGTGCATCACACCGAAGTTAAAGCGTGCACAACGCGTCTGAGAGCGCGAGGAGGGGCGAGGGGCGTGGATCACTCTACCGGGGCTGCTGGGGTTGAAGTTTCTGCACAGTAGATGAACAGCGTAGTTTAATCCTGTTAACTCCAGCCTGCACTGTCAGAGGGTAGGATGTACGTGTAGGGTGTAAGTGTAGGGTGTAAGTGTAGGGAGTAAGTGTAGGGAGTAAGTGTAGGGAGTAAGAGTAGGGTGTAGGGTGTACGTGTATGGTGTAAGTGTAGGGTGTAAGTGTAGGGAGTAAGTGTAGGGTGTAAGTGTAGGGAGTAAGTGTAGGGAGTAAGAGTAGGGTGTAGGGTGTACGTGTAGGGTGTAAGTGTAGGGTGTAAGTGTAAGGAGTAAGTGTAGGGTGTAAGTGTAGGGAGTAAGTGTAGGGTGTAAGTGTAGGGTGTAAGAGTAGGGAGTAAGTGTAGGGTGTAAGTGTAGGGAGTATGTGTAGGGTGTATGTGTAGGGTGTATGTGTAGGGAGTAAGTGTAGGGTGTATGTGTAGGGTGTATGTGTAGGGAGTAAGTGTAGAGTGTAAGTGTAGGGTGTAAGTGTAGGGAGTAAGTGTAGAGTGTAAGTGTAGGGTGTAAGTGTAGGGAGTAAGAGTAGGGTGTAAGTGTAGGGTGTAAGTGTAGGGTGTACGTGTAGGGTGTAAGTGTAGGGTGTAAGTGTAGGGAGTAAGTGTAGGATGTAAGTGTAGGGTGTATGTGTAGGGAGTAAGTGTAGAGTGTAAGTGTAGGGTGTATGTGTAGGGTATAAGTGTAGGGAGTAAGTGTAGGGTGTATGTGTAGGGTGTATGTGTAGGGAGTAAGTATAGGGTGTAAGTGTAGAGAGTAAGTGTAGGGTGTATGTGTAGGGTGTAAGTGTAGGGAGTAAGTGTAGGGTGTATGTGTAGGGTGTAAGTGTAGGGTGTAAGTGTTGGGTGTAAGTGTAGGGAGTAAGTGTAGGGTGTAAGTGTAGGGAGTAAGTGTAGGGTGTAAGTGTAGGGAGTAAGTGTAGGGAGTAAGTGTAGGGTGTAAGTGTAGGGTGTATGTGTAGGTTGTAAGTGTAGGGTGTATGTGTAGGGAGTAAGTGTAGGGTGTATGTGTAGGGAGTAAGTGTAGGGTGTAAGTGTTGGGTGTAAGTGTAGGGAGTAAGTGTAGGGTGTATGTGTAGGGAGTAAGTGTAGGGAGTAAGTGTAGGGTGTATGTGTAGGGAGTAAGTGTAGGGTGTAAGTGTCGGGTGTAAGTGTAGGGAGTAAGTGTAGGGTGTATGTGTAGGGAGTAAGTGTAGGGAGTAAGTGTAGGGTGTATGTGTAGGGAGTAAGTGTAGGGTGTAAGTGTCGGGTGTAAGTGTAGGGAGTAAGTGTAGGGTGTAAGTGTAGGGAGTAAGTGTAGGGTGTATGTGTCGGGTGTAAGTGTAGGGTGTAAGTGTAGGGAGTAAGTGTAGGGTGTATGTGTAGGGAGTAAGTGTAGGGTGTATGTGTCGGGTGTAAGTGTAGGGTGTATGTGTAGGGAGTAAGTGTAGGGTGTATGTGTAGGTTGTAAGTGTAGGGAGTAAGTGTAGGGTGTATGTGTAGGGAGTAAGTGTAGGGTGTAAGTATAGAGTGTAAGTGTAGGGTGTATGTGTAGGGTGTAATTGTAGGTGTCCGTTCGACAGTGTCATGTATGAGTCACTATAAAGCGTATATATTCCAAAATTGATTTAACATACCTACAGACATGAAAACCTTCCTCAAATGTTAAACTTGACCTCCCTAGTTTTGGGAAATGAACCCAAGTTTGGGCACAACCTTAAACCAATTAATTTATTCTAATATCATTTCTTGTGAAATTGTTGCACGTTCACTAATATGCCAGTTCAACATGTTTCCCCTACATTATTTACAACATAATTACACTGAGGACTGTCTGGGGACAAATGTGCGATTTTACATGAAGACGAGGCCAATAATTTGGGAGTTATGACAACTGTGTCACCATAGTGATGAAATACAAGACATAAAAGACAAAAAAACTTTAATAATTCTGTTTGGCCACAGACTGGACTCTCTCTTTCTCTCTCTCTCTCTCTTTCTATCTGTCTGTCTCTGTCTCTCTTTCTTGCTCTCTCTCTCTCTCTCTCTCTCTCTCTCTCTGGAGCACTTGCGGCTGTAAGAAGGCCCTGTGAAGTTGTGACTTGACACATATCTGTTTCTTTTGAACTCTGCTTGTCTCTCTCTGCATTGTTCGAACTAAACACATTCTCCCCGGGAACCGCACACCCTGGAGAATCAGGCGTCCACCCCGTACACACACGCACACTTTGTCTACTGTTGTCTAGGGAATATCAAACTGCGATTAAAGACACGGAGGATAAGAGACTCCATTTGACAGTGAAGGAGGAGGCTGCTGTGCTCTGTTATCTGTGGATTTCCAGTGACCTCAGTTTGATATGAACTAACCTCACGTTTCAGGACACCTCACGTTTCAGGGCACCTCACGTTTCAGGACATTTTTGCCTTTATCAGTAAATCAGTGAACAGTTACTGCTGTCCACTGCTGCTGTAAATACATTTTTAAAAACTAGGGAGTTTTTCCTTGCCACTGTCGCCCTTGGCTTGCTCACTGGGGGCTAGGACTCGGCACTTGTAAAGCTGCTTTGTGACAACAACTGTTGTAAAAAGCGCTATATAAATAAAATTTGATTGATTGATTGATTGATTTTCAAGTATATATATAATAACAAAAGGAGGGCTTGTCAGATCTCACTGTGTTTGTTCACAGAAATGCAGTGGCATTATATGCAGGCACAGCTGTGTGTGTGTGTGTGTGTGTGTCGGATGTAGTTGTGTATTAGATATGTGTTTGAGTTTAAGTATATCAGTTTTCTATTAAACTCTTAACACCTGCATGGTAGTGATCCCGATAGGAAGCCCTCAGTGCCCCGGCACTCTGCCCTGCCATTTGACCCTTGACCTCTGTGTTTGTGTGTGTTTGAGTGAGAGAGACCTCCGCTGGACCATGGACAGGCTTTTGTGGCCTTTCTCTGATCTGTCTAACCCAAACGTGTGTTGTGAGAGCCAAAACAAACAGGAGACACCCAATCGCACTGGACGTACCTACAGCCAGTTTGGGATGTGATTCCGCGCCCCTCAACATTGACTCAACACAAGCGTGGGGTTGCTGGGTATGTCAGAGCTGCTTTGGGCTATAATAAACCCTCACATATTTTGAGCTGCATGTGTGGCAGTGTGTGCAATGCAACCAGCCCCAGAATCGTAAGACCTTAGATCGACATTCCCCACAAATGTCGGAAAAGCAGATCTTGGAATTCTTCTGCGTGTTTCCCGTTTCGCTGACGTGATTTCTCGTTGAGTGTCTCTTGTAAACATGCGTTGAGGACGAGGTTCACAAGTTTTTAGGGACCGAACTAAAAATGTATGGGGAGAAAGGGAAACAATGAACGTTTACGGCTGAAACTGGATCAGTGTGGCGGGTTATGTAGTCATATTCAGCAGAGGTTTTTACCTTCCCTGTGTGAAGGCTTGAATACTTTGTGTGTGTGTGTCTCATTCCACTTTCTATCTCACATAAAGTCCAGTGGGCCAAAGTTAAGTGATTTTGACTCACCCCTACCATCTGTAATTAACCTCATTGTTTAGGGGATTTCCTCTACTGTGTGTTACCATGGAGGTTTCCATAGCATTGGCCCTCCGGTCCATGAAATCCGGGTGGCTACGGGTCACCAGCCCAGCTACAGCCCCCTCTCATTCTGTCCCTCTCTCTTTCCCTCTTTCTTTCTCTCTCTCTCTCCTCTCCATTGCTCACCTCTTTCCTCTCTCCTACATCCTCCTCTTCCATCTTCTCCTCAGACCCACACGGGTCAGGTCCAGGATGGAGAATGGTACTCTAGGAGAGGCGAAGGATTGACTTTGGGTTTGAAGTGAGCGAGGGGTCGGGCTGGGAGGAGAGACCGAGGTCATGGTGCGTTAGTCACGTCTGTGTCCACTAATCCCCTCCGGGTCTCTTTTCACAATCACAGTGTGCTTAGTCAGAGCCTTTGAATAGAAAGAAATTACTTCATACTTTTGTTAGACATAAACCACCATGAAATGAAATCAAATGTGCCATATTTGTCAATTGTGATTTTCTCCTCAATCGAAATTTGTCCTCCGCATTTACCCATCTGTGCAGTTAACACACACTGTGTTGCAGGAAGCGCTGTATTATGCGCTCCCTCATAGAAGGAATTAGCTCCCAGTGACCGGAGGGTCATGGGTTCGATTCCCAGACCTGAGGCCATGACTGAGGTGCCCTTGAGCAAGGCACCTAACCCCAACTGCTCCCCGGGCGCCGGGCTAGGGCTGCCCACCGCTCTGGGCACGTGTGATCCACAGCCCCCTAGTAATCACTAGTGTGTGTGTGTGTTTTGCACAGATGGGTTAAAAGCGGAGGACAAATTTCAATTGGGGTGTAAAAATCACAATTGACAAAATATGGCTCATTTCATACACACACACACACACACACACACACACACACACACACACACACACACACACACACACACACACACAAAATTGAACCCACAACCCTCTGGTCACAAGACCAGTTCCCTACCACCAGACCATGACTGCCCATGTATATTACTATTTAGTACACATGTAAATAAATAACATGTAAATAAAGAGTCGTTTCCTCAGAAGATCGAAGTGCTGTGTGGGACAGATTCCCTTGACAACACACCGCATATATTTCAACATGCATCTCGCGTTTCTGGCCGTGTCTCGACTTAATTGAGCCCGGTTGGTCTCACATCGGCCCGCTCTCCTGACGGCAGCAACAGGACGAGGCAGACACACGCCACACATCTGAGGTCCAATCCGCCCGTATCGTTAGCTCTCAAGTTCCAGAACTAATTGCACGACAGCGAGCCAACGCACGAATGATCAGCCAGCAGCCCAATCGCTTACAGTCCCCTGAAGTCCAGGGTGACTGCTGCGTGTTAAAACAGCTGGGATTCCTGTATTGTGCTTGAACTCCTTCACAATAAACTGACCTTCTGAAATACCAGGATCAGAGTTTCTGTTTAAATTCTTTGTGTTGGAGTGCAGACTCAAAATATAGAATCATATAAGTGTTGGGTAACTCACTGAAATGCTTAGCAGATGAGAATCCAACCCCCCCCACTTCACTTTCCACACACACACACACACACACACACACACACACACACACACACACACACACACAACCAAAGTCAGTACATATACTGTACAATTATATAACTGCTGTAACAATCTACACCAACCATGTGAAAGCTCTTAGATCTTAGGAGATGTACTGCTGTAGGTGACATCCACCCAGAGTGGTGCTGCTTCTAATGAACTACGTGCTTGTTTACTTTGGGGTTTTTGGGGGAGGGGGGGTTTGTGTGTGTGTGTGTGTACACTTGCATCGTCCCTTTTGTGCACATGTGTTATTAGACACCAGCTCATTTTCCAGAGAAGTCTTAAAGTTGAAATGACTTTAAAGGGGAATTACAAATCTGAGGTTCTGTTGGTAATTAAACATAATGAGACGTTGGCCCTGGCCCCACTGGTAATTTATACTGATTTCTGCATTTTGCCAAAGCAATATGTAACTCATTACACTGACGCTTAGCTTTCTTCCTCAGTATCTCAATATCACTTTCGAACTGAGCTGTACCATGTGCTTAATTATATATAGTTTTTATATGTATAATATTTTATATATTTATACAAAGTGTGCATATATATATATATATATATATATATATATATATATATATATATATATACATATATATAATGTTATGCACTTTTATTACTTTACAATTTCCAGCAGAAGCTTCAGTGTGCCCTCAGTAGTACCATGACAGGTTAACCAAGTCGCATAATTGGAAATACAGAAACAATATACCTGCCACTTCATTTTAATCTGGATGAAGAAAAACAGACCTGTCTAAAACACAGCAGGGACGTGGAGAAGCCGTAACTACAACCTCTCTGAACATTCTGCACACCGCTGTGGTATCACGTCGGAGAGGTGAAGTTCACCCCTCGCTTCCCAGCATGCAGTGTGTTCATGGTGAAGAGCACTTTTGTAATTGTGAAGAGTCCGCATGCCGTAATAACCTGGCGTGGAGAGGCAGGAGTCTGGGTAGGACGGCTACTTTGTGCACTCGTGGGAGGAACGCGGAGGAGGAAGAGGAGGAGGAAGAGGAGGGGGGGGGGGATGAAGCCCACACTCCATGGCGATTGTCACACAGAGCAGGGCGTCACTGTGACAAGCATCTGCTCAGAGCATGGCTGAAACACATCTCAATAAATCCAGATCCAGATTCGGGGGGTGGGTGCAGTAATTGAGAGAGAGAGAGAGAGAGAGAGAGAGAGAGAGAGAGAGAGAGAGACTGAGAGAGAGAGAGAGTATTGTTCATTTGTTCAATGAGTGTTGTTCATATTGTTCAATGTTTCAGTTTAGACGTTTCTGGTTTCTCAAACAGGACAGACTATAAAAAGATCTCATTAGAGTTAGAGGGAGAGAAAAAGAGAAAGAGAGCACCTCTGCAGCTTTTCCTTCCCCCCTCTCTTTCTCTCTCT